>NC_034182.2:43217428-43274928 GCF_002021735.2 Oncorhynchus kisutch
TCCCCCCCCCCCCTTATCAAGCTACACACAATAATGACAATTTATTATTATTTAAAATTGTTGCAAATTAAACACACAGTCAAAATGTATTTAGTCCAATAGTGCAAGTTCTCCCACTTAAAAAGATGAGAGAGGCCTGTAATTTTCATCATAGGTACACTTCAACTATGACAGACAAAATGAGAAGAAAAAAATCCAGAAAATCACATTGTAGGATTTTTAATGAATTTATTTGCAAATTATGGTGGAAAATAAGTATTTGGTCAATAACAAAAGTTTATCTCAATACTTTGTTATATACCTTTGTTGGTAATGACAGAGGTCAAACGTTTTCTGTAAGTCTTCACAAGGTTTTCACACACTGTTGCTGGTATTTTGGCAAATTTTTCAACAGAATCAGAGGAATGATAATAAGGAACGCAAATACAGTTCACTTTCATAGCAGCCACATACAAACGGCATGATCCCTTTGATCGTTGTATCATTCTGGCATCTACGCGCTCTCCTCCCCTCACCTTTTCCCTTCGCTTGTGGACTTCAGTGAACAACACATCAGCTGTCTGTGACCAGGCAATAAAACCTTTCCAAGCAAAACCTTCATATCATAACCGTTAACCGTTGCACACAGCTTAGATCAGTGTCACCATATTAATGTCATAGTCAACATACTGTAGCTACTAGAACGAACGCGTTAGTAAAAAACTCGCTACAATCATGCAGAACAGTTTAGTCAGCAGCAAGCAGTTTAGTAGTTACACCGGTGGCAATACATTAATACAACCAAAAGCTGACTTGGAAGAGTTCCAGTGTTGGATAGCTATAGCCAGCTAGCTAATATAGCATCTCTCTCTGTTTGAGTAGGCTAAAGTAGCTAGCTAACATAGCATCTCTCTCTGTTTGAGTAGGCTAAAGTAGCTAGCTAACATAGCATCTCTCTCTGTTTGAGTAGGCTAAAGTAGCTAGCTAACATAGCATCTCTCTCTGTTTGAGTAGGCTAAAGTAGCTAGCTAACATAGCATCTCTCTCTGTTTGAGTAGGCTAAAGTAGCTAGCTAACATAGCATCTCTCTCTGGTTGAGTAGGCTAAAGTAGCTAGCTAACATAGCATCTCTCTCTGGTTGAGTAGGCTAAAGTAGCTAGCTAACATAGCATCTCTCTCTGTTTGAGTAGGCTAAAGTAGCTAGCTAACATAGCATCTCTCTCTGGTTGAGTAGGCTAAAGTAGCTAGCTAACATAGCATCTCTCTCTGGTTGAGTAGGCTAAAGTAGCTAGCTAACATAGCATCCCTCTCTGGTTGAGTAGGCTAAAGTAGCTAGCTAACATAGCATCCCTCTCTGGTTGAGTAGGCTAAAGTAGCTAGCTAACATACATAATTTGTAGAAAACTATTGTCTTTCTCTCTCTTTGAGTCAACTACTCATCACATTTATGCACTGCAGTGCTAGCTAGCTGTAGCTTATGCTTCAGTACTAGATTAATTTTCTGATCCTTTGATTGGGTGTACCACATATCAATTCATAATTACTGTGTAAATCTATGGAAGTGGGTGAGAACCACGAGCCTCCTAGGTTTTGTATTGAAGTCAATGTACCCAGAGGAGGACAGGAGCTAGCAGAGAGAGGGGGAGGGGGTAGAAGACAAGAGGGAGGGGTAGAAGACAAGAAGGAGGGGGAGGGGTAGAAGACAAGAGGGAGGGGGAGGGGTAGAAGACAAGAGGGAGGGGTAAGAAGACAAGAGGGAGGGGTAGAAGACAAGAGGGAGGGGGAGGGGTAGAAGACAAGAGGGAGGGGTAGAAGACAAGAGGGAGGGGTAGAGGACAAGAGGGAGGGGTAGAAGACAAGAGGAAGGGGTAGAAGACAAGAGGAAGGGGTAAAAGACAAGAGGAAGGGGTAAAATACAAGAGGGAGGGGTAGAAGACAAGAGGGAAGGGTAGAAGACAAGAGGAAGGGGTAAAAGACAAGAGGGAGGGGGTAGAAGACAAGAGGAAGGGGTAGAAGACAAGAAGGAGGGGGAGGGGTAGAAGACAAGAGGGAGGGGTAGAAGACAAGAGGGAGGGGTAGAAGACAAGAGGGAGGGGTAGAAGACAAGAGGGAGGGGTAAAGACAAGAGGGAGGGGTAGAAGACAAGAGGGAGGTGTAGAAGAACAAGAGGGAGGGGTAGAAGACAAGAGGGAGGGGTAGAAGACAAAGGGGAGGGGGAGGGGTAGAAGACAAAAGGGAGGGGGAGGGGTAGAAGACAAGAGGGAAGGGTAGAAGACAAGAGGGAGGGGTAGAAGACAAGGGAGGGGGAGGGGTAGAAGACAAGAGGGAAGGTAGAAGACAAGAGGAAGGGGTAGAAGACAAGAAGGAGGGGGAGGGGTAGAAGACAAGAGGGAGGGGAGGGGTAGAAGACAGAGGAAGGGTAAAGACAAGAGGAAGGGGTAGAAGACAAGAGGGAAGGGGTAGAAGACAAGAGGGAGAGAAGACAAGAGGGGAGGGGGGAGGGGTAGAGACAAGAGGGAGGGGTAGAAGACAAGAAGGAGGGGAGGGGTAGAAGACAAGAGGGAGGGGGAGGGGTAGAAGACAAGAGGGAGGGGTAGAAGACAAGAGGGAGGGGGAGGGGTAGAAGACAAGAAGGAGGGGGAGGGGTAGAAGACAAGAGGGAGGGGGAGGGGTAGAAAGACAAGAGGGAGGGGTAGAAGTGGGTGGGGTTATATCCTTCCTGTTTGGCCCTGTCCGGGGGTGTCCTCGGATGGGGCCACAGTGTCTCCTGACCCCTCCTGTCTCAGCCCTCCAGTATTTATGCTGCAGTAGTTTCATGTGTCGGGGGGCTGGGGTCAGTTTGTTTATATCTGGAGTACTTCTCCTGTCCTATTCGGTGGTCCTGTGTGAATCTAAGTGTGCGTTCTCTAATTCTCTACCTGACATGATGACTCCTTGCTGTCCCCAGTCCACCTGGCCATGCTGCTGTTCCAGTTTCAACTGACCTGAGCCCTAGGACCATGCCCCAGGACTACCTGACATGATGACTCCTTGCTGTCCCCAGTCCACCTGGCCATGCTGCTGCTCCAGTTTCAACTTCCACCTGACTGTGCTGCTGCTCCAGTTTCAACTGTTCTGCCTTATTATTATTCGACCATGCTGGTCATTTATGAACATTTGAACATCTTGGCCATGTTCTGTTATAATCTCCACCCGGCACAGCCAGAAGAGGACTGGCCACCCCACATAGCCTGGTTCCTCTCTAGGTTTCTTCCTAGGTATTGGCCTTTCTAGGGAGTTTTTCCTAGCCACCGTGCTTCTACACCTGCATTGCTTGCTGTTTGGGGTTTTAGGCTGGGTTTCTGTACAGCACTTTGAGATATCAGCTGATGTACGAAGGGCTATATAAATAAATTTGATTTGATTTGATTTAGAAGACAAGAAGGAGGGGGAGGGGTAGAAGACAAGAGGGAGAGGGAGGGGTAAGAAGACAGAGGGAGGGGAGGGGAAGAAGACAAGAGGGAGGGGTAGAAGACAAGGGGGAGGGGGAGGGGTAGAAGACAAGAGGGAGAGGGAGGGGTAGAAGACAAGAGGCAGCGGGAGGGGTAGAAGACAAGAGGGAGGGGTAGAAGACAAGAGGGAGGGGGAGGGTAGAAGACAAGAAGAGGGGGAGGGTAGAAGACAAGAGGGAGGGGGAGGGGTAGAAGACAAGAGGGAGGGGTAGAAGACAAGAGGGGAGGGGGAAGGGTAGAAGACAAGAAGGAGGGGGAGGGTAGAAGACAAGAGGGAGGGGTAGAAGACAAGGAGGGGGAGGAGTAGAAGACAAAGAGGGAGGGGGAGGGGTAGAAGACAAGAGGGAGGGGAGGGGTAGAAGACAAGAGGGAGGGGTAGAAGACAAGAGGGAGGGTAGAAGACAAGAGGGAGGGGGGAGGGTAGAAGACAAGAGGGAGGGGTTAGAAGACAAGAGGGAGGGGTAAAAGACAAAAGGGAGGGGAGGGGTAGAAGACAAGAAGGAGGGGGAGGGGTAGAAGACAAGGAGGGAGGGGGAGGGGTAGAAGACAAGAGGGGAGGGGTAGAAGACAAGAAGGAGGGGGAGGGGTAGAAGACAAGAGGGAGGGGTAGAAGACAAGAGGAAGGGGTAGAAGACAATGAGGGAGGGGAGGGGTAGAAGACAATAAGGAGGGGGAGGGGTAGAAGACAAGAGGGAGGGGTAGAAGACAAGAAGGAGGGGGAGGGGTAGAAGACAAGAGGGAGAGGTAGAAGACAAGAAGGAGGGGGAGGGGTAGAAGACAAGAGGGAGGGGTAGAAGACATGAGGGAGGGGGAGGGGTAGAATACAAGAGGGGGGGTAGAAGACAAGAGGGAGGGGTAGAAAGACAAGAGGAAGGGGAGGGGTAGAAGACAAGAGGAAGGGTTAGAAGACAAGAGGGAGGGGTAGAAGACAAGAGGGAGGGAGGGGTAGGAGACAAGAGGGAGGGGAGGGTAGAAGACAAGAGGGAGGGGTAGAAGACAAGAGGGAGGGGGAGGGGTAGGAAAACAAGAGGGAGGGGTAGAAGACAAGAGGAGGGTAGAAGACAAGAGGGAGGGGGAGGGGTAGAAGACAAGCGGGAGGGGTAGAAGACAAGAGGGAGGGGTAACCCTAACCCTAACCCTTTCCATAACCGCTAACCCTAAACCCTAAACCTAACCCTAAACCCTAAACCTAAAACCTAACCCTAAACCCTAAACCCTAAACCCTAAACCTAACCCTAAAACCTAACCCTAAACCCTAACCCTAAACCTAACCCTAAACCTAACCCTAAACCCTTACCCTAACCGCAACCCCTAACCCTAAAAACCCTTACCCTAACCCTAAACCCTTACCCTAACCCTAAACCCTTACCCTAACCCTAAACCCTTACCCTAACCCTTACCCTAACCCTAACGCCTGACCCTAACCCCTTACCCTAACCCTAAACCCTTACCCTAACCCTAACCCTAACGCCTGACCCCTAACCCTAACGCCTGACCCTAACCCTAAACCCTTACCCTGACCCTAAACCCTTACCCTAACCCTAAACCCTTACCCTAACCCTAAACCCTTACCCTAACCCTAACGCCTGACCCCTAACCCTAACGCCTGACCCTAACCCTAAACCCTTACCCTAACCCTAAACCCTTACCCTAACCCTAACCCTAACGCCTGACCCCTAACCCTAACGCCTGACCCTTACCCTAACCCTAAACCCTTACCCTAACCCTAAACCCTTACCCTAACCCTTACCCTAACGCCTGACCCCTAACCCTAACGCCTGACCCTAACCCTAAACCCTTACCCTAACCCTTACCCTAACCCTAACGCCTGACCCCTAACCCTAACGCCTGACCCTTACCCTAACCCTAAACCCTTACCCTAACCCTAAACCCTTACCCTAACCCTTACCCTAACGCCTGACCCCTAACCCTAACGCCTGACCCTAACCCTAAACCCTTACCCTAAACCCAACCCCTAACCCTAACGCCTGACCCATAACCCTAACCGCAACCCCTAACCCTAACGCCTGACCCATAACCCTGAACCTAACCCCTAATCTAACGCCTGACCCATAACCCTGAACCTAACCCCTAAATCTAATGCCTGACCCATAACCCTGAACCTAACCCCTAAATCTAATGCCTGACCCATAACCCTGAACCTAACCCCTAAATCTAACGCCTGACCCATAACCCTGAACCTAACCCCTAAATCTAACGCCTGACCCATAACCCTGAACCTAACCCCTAAATCTAACGCCTGACCCATAACCCTGAACCTAACCCCTAAATCTAATGCCTGACCCATAACCCTGAAACCTAACCCTAAATCTAATGCCTGACCCATAACCCTGAACCTAACCCCTAAATCTAACGCCTGACCCATAACCCTGAACCTAACCCCTAAATCTAATGCCTGACCCATAACCCTGAACCTAACCCCTAAATCTAATGCCTGACCCATAACCCTGAACCTAACCCCTAAATCTAATGCCTGACCCATAACCCTGAACCTAACCCCTAAATCTAACGCCTGACCCATAACCCTGAACCTAACCCCTAAATCTAACGCCTGACCCATAACCCTGAACCTAACCCCTAAATCTAACGCCTGACCCATAACCCTGAACCTAACCCCTAAATCTAACGCCTGACCCATAACCCTGAACCTAACCCCTAAACCTTAACGCCTGACCCATAACCCTGAACCTAACCCCTAAATCTAACGCCTGACCCATAACCCTGAACCTAACCCCTAAACCTTAACGCCTGACCATAACCCTGAACCTAACCCCCCTCCTTCCTTCCCCCCCTCATTCCCCTCCCCCCTCCCTCCATTCCCCCCTCCCCTCCCTCATTCCCCCCCTCCCTCCCTCATTCCCCTCCTCCCTCCCTCATTCCCTCCCTCCCTCCATCTCTTCTTGTGGTTCTCTCTATTCAGTCTCTTCTCATCCCTCTCACATTCTATTGTTCTCCCATTCTTTCTGATAATCTCTGTCCTTCTCTCTCCATCTGCCTCTCCTTCTCTCTCTCTCCATATCCCCCTATCGGTCTCTTTATCCCTCCCTCCCTCCCTCCCTCCTTCCTTCCCTAGTCCCGTATTTCAGCCCCTTTCCAGGTGTCTTTTTAACAAAAAGGTCAATTTCTCAGCAAGACGCATCAATCAATTGCAGAATGTGTCTTTGTGTCGTTTTGTAAGAGAATTTGAATTGTCTATTAGACCCATAAAAAATGGACACAAAGGAGCGTTAAAAGAGATCCCCGATGTCACAGTATATTTACCACTCTGTGTGTTTATGTGTCTGTGTGTGTGTTTATGTGGTGTCTGTCTGTGTGTTTGTGTCTGTGTGTGTGTTTCCACATCTGGGGCGGCAGGGTAGCCTAGTGGTTAGAGCGTTGGACTAGTAACTGAAAGGTTGAAAGTTCGAATCCCTGAGCTGACAAGGTACAAATCTGTCATTCTGCCCCTGAACAGGCAGTTAACCCACTGTTCCTAGGCCGTCATTGAAAATAAGAATTTGTTCTTAACTGACTTGCCTAGTAAAATAAAGGTAAAAAAAATAATCTGTGTGTCTGTGTGTGTCTGTCTGTGTGTGTAAGCACCAAGTAGATGTGTCATTTTCCTCCAAAGTATGATCTCTTCAGATCTACTGTCAACAAGACGGTTTGACCAATTTGACTTCAGATTCCCCAACGTTTTGTTTTTCCCAAAGTGACACTCTCTCCCTCCCCCTTCCTCCCTCCCCCTTCTTCCATCCCCTCCCCCTTCTTACCTCCCCCTACCTCCCCTCCCCCCTCCCTCCCCCCTCCCTCCCCTCCCCTCCCCCTACCTCCCCTCCCGTTTTGTTTTTCCAAAGTGACACCCTCTCTCCCTCCCCCTTCTTCCCTCCCCTCCCTCCCTCCCCTACCTCCCCTCCCCCCCTCCCTCCCTCCCTCCCCCCCTCCCTCCCCCCTCCCTCCCCTCCCTCCCCTCCCTCCCCCCCCTCCCTCCCCCTACCTCCCCTCCCTCCCTCCCCTACCTCCCCTCCCCCCCTCCCTCCCCCTACCTCCCCTCCCGTTTTGTTTTTCCCAAAGTGACATTTGATGGTGTTTTTTGCTGCAGCTGCAACCCAGGATGTTGACGTTGGCGCGACTGGTTAAGTTTCGGGATTCAAAATGGTTAAGTTAAGAGTTAAGGGTTAAAACACTTTTACAGTCTTTGGTTTGACTCAGCGAGGGACCAAACTTACAACCTCGCTGCGGACACTCGAACCACAAGGGCCACTGAAATGTGATCAATACACACATTTCTCTGCAGGATGGTGAACTCAGTGTAATATATTGTTACATCTAAATTACCCTTTTTTCTCAGTATTACAAATAGATAAATGCTAATTAGCTTTATTTTAGTCTGTTCTCTCCCCTTTCTCTGTCCTCCCAACGACCTCTCTACACCTGCTTTGTCTTTTTAATGTTTACCTCCCTCCGTCGATCTCCCTTCTATAAACGTACCAGCTTTCAGTTTTCCTAACAGCCGCAGAACGGACGGTGCTCATGCGTTTTCCCGTTTTTGGCCCCTCGCCGCTCTTAACAAGTAGTCTCTTCTGATTGGTGCAGAGAGCTCTCAAGGAGTTAATAGAGGGCCAGTCCAATGGGAGGGGTAATAGGGATAGGTCAGAGGGGAAACGAGTCACTCACCAGCTTTCATACCATCTGTTATCCAACGAAGGTGAGCGGGTCTCACTAGTTATCACAGCCACAAAGTCAGAAGGCCCGCCTACACGACCAATCAGGCGAGAGGGAGTGTGATGACGCGTATGTAGTGCTCAGAGAAATAACCTTTTGCGGTTAAATTCCCATGTAGCGAATTTTAAAAAACAACAAGTTAAATGTGTTTCCATGTCATTTTTCAACTCTTTCTGATGGTTTTCTCACAAAACATGTTTGCGTTACATAGCGAGCGTGGTATTGGCATGTGTGCTCGAGGCAACAGGGCTATCTACGCACTGTTGTCTCGTTGTGCACAAATAACCTACACGATTACATTATTATTATGGACAAACGGCAGCCAAGCATCGCTTATCCTGTCACCAGAATAACACCGTAGATATTTATTGAAAAGGAGCATCGAGTTTATCACCTTAATGTATTTAATCTGTAGTCTAATAAACGGCATGCCTTCCTCATCAGTCGTAGTGGGGAGAACCAAACAACATGTCATCACGTCACTCCAAAATGTACTTCGAAATTATTGTTATTGTATCAATATTTGCGCATTACAAGCGTTTCCACCGACATATATCTCGCATAAGCTAATTCATTTTATTGACACAAAAAGATCCCATGTCGCGTATCTTGAGCATCTGGCAGCAAAAGTGCTGAGCTCTGAGAACTCGGGAGACACCATGCAGCAGGTAGCGACTCAAACCACATCCACTGCGCGCACAGACTTATCGCAAAACTATGTGGAGGGGGGGGGGGGTGACCGAACATTCTACGAGTGAGTGACCGAATCAGTGGATTCAGAGGAAATAGTTCTTACTGGACTTTCAAAAGAGACCCCTTCCCACCTTCTCGGCTGTGCATGTGTCTAAAACAGACAACAGCATCAGTAAGTGTCCCGCACGAGTGATGACTGCTCACCTCAAACACTTGGAAGAGCACTTTGGGAACCGACTCCCTAAACCGTTTGACTGTGATCCTGGCTCAGTTGACATGCTGGGGCCTGTTGCACAAAAGTAGAATTAAGACATCCGGGATAAATGACTCAGCTGAGCTCAATGAAGCCAAAACATGTGCGTCCAGGCTTAATTGGTTGCACAAAGACCAAGCCAGGATGAGCAGACACGGATTCATTAAGCCAGGTGAAACCAATCCTGGATAGGTGCGCGCTCACGGCTCACTCAAATAGACCCCGCCACAGATCACAGATTAACTGATTTACCATGGCAACTAGAGCCGCGTACTTTTCCCCGTCGGAAGCACAAATCCTCATGGAGGCATACGAGGAGGTAAAAGATATAATTAAGAAGAAAGGCAACACCGCCACAGTGATAAAGCAAAGAGAAAAAGCGTGGCAAAGTATTGCAGACCGCCTGAATGCGTAAGTAGTGCACAATTACACACTCACCGCTCCGCTGAAACATCACAATTACAATTCAAATATTTAATTCACATCTCCAAAAATGCAGTTGTACTGTAATTATGAAACGGCTAAATTTTTTATTGAAATGCACTGCAGATATGAGTGAAATTGTGTAAAGTAACTCCATCACACTGTATAAAGCTATACATTTTTTGATATTTTTACTGAAAACAAGACAAAAATACCAAGTAATTTTTTGCAGTGTGACTCCATTAAATGTGTGTGTGTGTGTGTGTGTGTGTAGATTAAACATGAACGGGCCAAAACGGACATGGCAGCAGGTCAAAATCAAATACAAGAACATTCTGCAGAATGGTATGGTCCCTGACTAATATTTAACAAAGCACAAGCATATATTGTACCCAGAAGGTGCCTGCTCACACATTGTCTGTACTGTTTTAGCAGTGAAAAAGAATACCCACAGACAAGGCACGGGTGGTGGGTCACCAAAGGCTAACCTTACCCCAGCAGAGGACATGGCCTTGGAGCTAAATAAAGGCAGGCCCGTCTTAGAGGGGATCCCTGGGGGGAAAGAGACGAGCATAGGTTCCTCCCAAGATGCCACCCGCTTCATTCAAGGTATGTCCTTCCATCTCTACATGGGATACAACCACATTCATATTGAATCAATTTGGACTGTCTGACTTTGGTTTACCTATTGCCTTGCAGTGTCTGGCAGCACTGTGTTCCTGTTAGAGCCACCAGCACAAGCACCAGACGATGCTGATCCAGTGAGTACTCCATCAAAGGCATACTGTAGGCCTGGCATGTCTTGTCTACTAGCTTCAATACGAATCCGATTAAATGTGATAGGGTGAAGGCCCCAGTGCAGCAGCAACAGCACATGATGGAGACGATGATGAGGAGGAGACCATCTCTCTGGATTCCAGAAGGCATGAGGTATCATGTTAAGACTGTGAAAGTACTATTTACTCTACAATGGTGAGGAGTCCTCATCAAAATCAAAAAATCTAATTTCTTTTACAGGACCCAGATGCTATACAGTGGGAAAACCAGCCTGGCAACATAGTGCGTATTAATAAAAGGACACCACATCCTGCCAAATTCCAGCTGCGCTAATTGTATTGTGTTCACAGAGCTCACAAGCTATCAGAAAGTTGTATGGCAACCACCTCCGGCGCCAAATAGAACTGGCAGACATAGACATTCAGTACAAGAAGAAAAAGATGGAAAATCTAGCACTGGAGTTCGAAATAAAAAAGAGGACAATTAGGAAACTGGACCTTGAAATAAAAAAACTTGAGAGGGAGGTGAGATATGCCTTCAATGTACACTGTATGCTAACTGTAACACAAATGTATTAATCATTATTTTTCTTTCCTCCCCCAGCTCCAAGAAGATGACACAGCTCAAAATAAAAATTAGGTATATTCTCGTAAAGTCAAGTGAGCCATGACATATGAGCTCTTATTGTGAGCACACAGGACGGTGGCATCTTTCTAAGGTTTTTTTTATTTTCCCAGCAATCAGTACAACCAAGTCATCATTATAAGGCATCGCCCTCTTTTGCCCACCCCCCCAGCACCAGGTGTGGCCACTAGCCTATATGAAGGCCCAAAATTGTGTGTTCCTTTCTGCTCTGACAATGGCATGCCCATTCGTGCGAGATGTGGTGGATGAAGAAGCACTTGTGCTGAGGAGAGCCTTCAGGCGAGAAAGGTTCTTCAGGGACCGGTTGGACCCACTGGCCTTCCCTGATGACCATCTATATGAAAGATACAGGTTTTCTGCAGATGGCATCAGGTATCTATGCAGACTACTGGGTCCCAGGATTAAGCACCGCACTGCACGGAGCCATGCACTGAGTGTGGAGCAAATGGTTTGTGTGGCCTTGCGCTTTTTTGCTAGTGGAGCCTTCCTGTACTCAGTCGGGGATGCAGAACAGCTGAACAAGGCCACAATTTGCCGCACAATAAGGAGTGTGTGTCTGGCTATCAAAGCATTAGCAGATGTCTTCATCTCCTTCCCTGGCCACAAGACTCTGTGACATCAAAGAGGAGTTCTATAGGATTGCAGGTAAGAGGATCTACAAATTACAGGACAACTGTTAACACATAGTAGGATACTCATTACTTTGTGTGACAGGTTTCCCCAATGTCATTGGTGCAGTGGACTGCACACACATAAGGATAAAAGCCCCCTCAGGTGCCCATGAGGCCGATTTTGTGAATAGGAAATCCTTTCACAGCATTAATGTTCAGGTGAACATAACTTTTTGATATTGTCCATTGACGAACACTCTGCATTGCCAGTGATGTGCATTGATTGGTGTAATATTCCTCATCTTATGATTTCAGATGGTCTGCAATGCTGACTGTGTGATCAGCAATGTTGTGGCAAAATGGCCTGGCTCAGTCCATGACTCCAGAATCTTTCGGGCCTCTGAAATCTATCAGTGCCTATCACAAGGTAAGCCACACAACCCCTATTTATAACCATCATGGCTGTGTCAAGAATATCACTGTGTTTATGAGGTAGTAATGATGCGATTTTGTGTTGACAGGTGAATTCTCTGGTGTGTTGCTGGGAGACAGGGGGTATGGCTGCCAGCCTTTTCTCCTGACACCTTTCACAGACCCCCAGGAAGCACAGCAGGCCTACAACCATGCCCATGCCAGGACCAGGGCCAGAGTTGAAATGACCTTTGGCCTCCTGAAGGCACGCTTTCACTGCCTTCACAAATTAAGGGTCAGCCCTGTTAGGGCATGTGATATTACTGTGGCTTGTGCTGTCCTCCACAATGTGGCCTGCCTGAGGAAGGAGAGGGCCCCCAGAGTGCCACCAGCCATGGACTGGGACAATCCGGCAATCTTCCCTGATGACGACAGTGGTCGGCTGCTGAGGGACCAATATGTGTTGAATTATTTTAGTTAGTATGTGTGCTTTCAATTTTGGTTAAATATGTCCTGCGGTGGCAGAGGAATTTGGGTTTTTTTGGGTTCGTTTTTTGACGAATTTGGCCTCTTATGATGTTTGTGCGGTATACTGTGTGTAATACAAGGCTGCAGGGAGGCTACTGCATCCATTCATTTGTCTGTTCAGTTGATGTGTATGGATTTGTCCTGCATTTATTTTAGTGTGCAGACATGCAGGGTGTGTTATATACAGACCTTTGAATGTGTATGTATCATTTTGTATAATATGCTTGGATTCTGTGCTTTCCATCTTGTAGAGTCACTGTGACTTCAGTTTCGAAAGGAGCTGATGGTTTACCTGCTTTGTTTTGTCCTTATTCAATAAAGGAACATAATGTTACACATTGTGTTTTTATATTCATATGGAATGTGTATTTGTTTATATGACAGAGTACTAGGGCCACACTGAAGAAAAAGGATAAAGTCATTTATGAGGCTGGTTCTTTCTGCAGAAAAGCTACATATTGTTTTTACAGTTTTGATACTTATGACAATGTGATACTTAATATTCTGGCACATCAGCATGTCTTTGTTTATGAAACCATACTGAAGTACAATTTCACGAAATGCCCCACATCTGTCATTTTAACAACTGTCCTCCTTTAAAACAACTGGTTACAATATTATGACTTGTGTTTTTTTTCCCCTCTGTGGCCCTAATATTTTATATATAGCCTTATAGTCTATGGGAAACTGTAAATTATCTAATGATAGCAACATCATCTAAAAATCATTTTTTTATCCAAAATCATTGAAATTAATGATCACAAACGTTTAAATAATAACAGTGGGTCTAGTTATATGTGATAACAATGTATAGTGAGCAGTGAAATAACTATTGGTTTCCATTTGTGGTGACTGCTGACTGACATTAGGGATGAGATTAAATAGATCCTGGAATTTAGCCTGGTCTGGAGCAGGCTAGCTCCACAGAATAAATCTCCATGGTAATTTATACCATAACATATCCTCCTGCCCCCTATCCATCTTTAGTGCAACCGGATTACGGATCAATTGAGCCAGGATCACCAAGATATCCTGGCTTAATCCCTTATCCTAGTTTTGTGCAACAGGCCCCTGGTAAGTGAAATGGAACAGCTGATTGAGCTGTCATGTGACCAAATGAATTCACGGGTCACTACTGAGGAGTTTAGGTTGATGACTCAAAAGGGAAAATACCATGGCACACTGAACATCAATGTCGCATTCAAAACATTTGCGAACTCGGGAAATCTCTGCCTTCCGACTTCAGCGCATTCAAGACAACTGGGAACTGAAACATAAGCGAGCTCCGACTGAGGAAAAAACCCCGATTTGAACGGTCATCCACCTCGGAATCTCGAGAAGAATCTTGAGAAGAATCTTGAGAAGAATCTTGAGAAGAATCTTGAGAAGACAATCAGAAATACTGTTAGAATGTTTTTCACTTGACTGCCACAGCGTCAAATAAAACATGTAAACATTGGTTTTTGGGGTCGAGAGATTTTTGTTGGAAATCCAAAATTCAGTCGAGAGTCCAAAAAGGGAGAGTTATTCTACTTGACAGAGCAACATTGTTAAATAGTAATAACACATTTTTGACCTTCAACAAATGCACAGACTTCGACAGGAAAACAACTCAGCTAGTAGGCTCAGGAGAAAGAAACAACTCAGCTAGTAGGCTCAGGAAAAAAAAACTCAGCTAGTAGGCTCAGGAAAAAAAAAAAACTCAGCTAGTAGGCTCAGGAGAAAGAAACAACTCAGCTAGTAGGCTCAGGAGAAAGAAACAACTCAGCTAGTAGGCTCAGGAAAAAAAAAAACTCAGCTAGTAGGCTCAGGAGAAAGAAACAACTCAGCTAGTAGGCTCAGGAAAAAAAAACTCAGCTAGTAGGCTCAGGAGAAAGAAACAACTCAGCTAGTAGGCTCAGGAGAAAGAAACAACTCAGCTAGTAGGCTCAGGAAAAAAAACTCAGCTAGTAGGCTCAGGAAAAAAAAACAACTCAGCTAGTAGGCTCAGGAGAAAAAAACTCAGCTAGTAGGCTCAGGAAGAAAAAAAACTCAGCTAGTAGGCTCAGGAAAAAAAACAACTCAGCTAGTAGGCTCAGGAAAAAAAAACTCAGCTAGTAGGCTCAGGAAAAAAAAACTCAGCTAGTAGGCTCAGGAAAAAAACAACTCAGCTAGTAGGCTCAGATGTCCTTTATCTATTACCCAAGAGGCGGATGAAGTCGTGGGATACCATTCTAATGTCTCTGTGTCCTGTATGAAGGAAGTTAGTAGTTTCGCAAGCCAATGCTAACTAGCATTAGCGCAATGACTGGAAGTCTATGGGTATCTGCTGCTAGCATGTTCCTCACTAAAATGGAAGAAGATGGAACTTTAAACAGGTGTCCTTACTCTGTGGTCACTAAAGATCCCACGGGACTTATTGCGAGAATAATGATGAGTACCATTTTATGTGTAATTTATTTACCTAGGCAAGTCAGTTAAGAACAAATTCTTATTTTCAATGACGGCCCTAGGAACAGTGGGTTAACTGCCTGTTCAGGGGCAGAACGACAGATCTGTATCTTGTCAGCTCAGGGATTTGATCTTGCAACCTTTTGGTTACTGGCCCAACGCTCTACCCTGGGTATCTAGGCCTAGGAACAGTGGGTTAACTGCCTGTTCAGGGGCAGAACGACAGATCTGTATCTTGTCAGCTCGGGGGTTTGAACTCGCAGATATGTATATCAAACTGTATTCCAATTATATAATACTATGTGTAAACGTGCCATGTATGTATAATGTATGTACGTATAATGTATATAATAAATAAAGATTATGTTTAGGGTCAGAGTTCACCAGCACCTCAAATGTTCCACTGCTTGAGCTTCCTGTTCCTCTTTATAGGATATTATCTCAACAGTATTGTAGAGCTCCTGTTCCTCTTATAGGATATTATCTCAACAGTATTGTGGAGCTTCCTGTTCCTCTTTATAGGATATTATCTCAACAGTATTGTAGAGCTCCTGTTCCTCTTTATAGGATATTATCTCAACAGTATTGTAGAGCTCCTGTTCCTCTTTATAGGATATTATCTCAACAGTATTGTAGAGCTCCTGTTCCTCTTTATAGGATATTATCTCAACAGTATTGTAGAGCTCCTGTTCCTCTTTATAGGATATTATCTCAACAGTATTGTAGAGCTCCTGTTCCTCTTTATAGGATATTATCTCAACAGTATTGTAGAGCTCCTGTTCCTCTTTATAGGATATTATCTCAACAGTATTGTAGAGCTCCTGTTCCTCTTTTATAGGATATTATCTCAACAGTATTGTGAAACTCCTGCAGCTAAATATAAACAGTACCGGCACCCAACATGAGTACCGGAAACAATTTCAGTCCAAGTCAAGAACGGGTGAGGGTGGTGAATTTCTCCTTACACTGTAAAGAGCTCTGGGTGTCTAGAAAAGTACCATGTAAGTCCAATGTACTATTATTAAAGGTTTTTCCATCTTCCATAGCTTGAAGACCATGTTGAAGACTTCATGGCTATGTTAAATAAAATAAATAAATGCCTTTAGTAAGTGCCTAAGGTGACAAATAAAGTAACAGGGTTGAAGTTTTTTTTCTTCTTCATCTTATAGCAGCAATATGTCACTTTTTTGGGTGACCTGCCCCTTTAAATAGAAATGTGTGTTATAGATCTGTTAGGAAGTAGATCTCTCATTGAAAGCTAGTCTAAGAAGTGGTACATCTGTTCTATGTGCCCTATTTCTATGCTTCCCTTCTGGTTTCATTTTTTGCTTTCCTTGCGGTTTTGTACACCAGCTTGAAACAGCTGAAAATACTATATTTTTGGTTATGAAAAACATATTTCACTGCGGTTTAGATTGTACAACAAATCTCTACACTGTACTTGCTTGTTTTGTCACAAACTGAAAATAAGTGAAATATTAGAATTCTAGCAACAAGTACAAAAAATGCCTGCATATAGTGCATTTTAAAATCAGCCAATAAATAAATAAATACAAATCTGTGAAAGTGTACATTTTTACGAGTGGATTTGTCTACATGACAGATATTGGACCTATTTGGGGTTAAGACAAGTCCCTATGAGTAAGGGGAAACATGATAAACAAGCTGAGTTGGAATAAGACATGTGATACCCACTTTGCATTTGATTGGTTTTGTTGTAGGTCGAGTAGGCGGGCCTTCTGACTTTGTGTGTAACGGGGTGAGTGACTGGTTGCCGGGGAAGTCAGGCGCAGGAGAGCAGAGATGGGTGAGAACGGCTTTAATATACACCCTCGGCCAAAGGTACAGGCGAGGCAGCACAAAGCACAACCACGGTAACATGAACCGGATGAAACAAAACAAACAAACCTAGCGCAAGACAGCCTGTAGCGTAAACACCCTACACAAAGAACAGTTCCACACACAGACATGGGGGAAACAGAGGGTAATATACATTTAGTCTGATGAGGGAATGTTAACCAGGTGTGCGGGGAAACAAGACAAAACAAATGGAACAATGACAAGTGGAGCGGCGATGGCTAGAAGACCGATGGCGTCGACCGCCGAACGCCGCCCGAACAAGGAGAGGGACCCGACTTCGGCGGAAGTCGTGACATTGTGACTGTCATGACACTCCCTCATCTGATTGGTATTTTAGTATTTATTAGGATCCCCATTGGCCGCTGCCAAAGCGTCAGCTACTCTTCCTGGGGTCCACATGAAACCTGGCATGATACACAGCACAGAACATTATTAGTTGAGGACTGAAATACATACATGTAAAATGTCACACAAAGCCTACATACCTGTGCATAAACACAATATCTAGGTCTAATACCACAGGGGGCTGTTGAGGGGAGGACGGCTCATAATACTGGCTGGAACAGAGCGAACGTAATGGCGTCAAACACCATGGAAACCATGTGTTTGATGTATTAGATACCATTCCACTAATTTCGCTCCAGACATTACCACGCGCCAGTCCTCCCTAATTAAGGTGCCACCAACCTCCTGTGTCTAACACAGTACCAGTCAAACGTTTGGACTGGCATTGTACATAGCACAGTGCAAATTACAATAAATGGCTGTGTTTATGAGCAGTCCTCTTTGTGCAGTAAGGTGTTCTTTAATTTGGTTTTATTGCTAGCTTGAGTTACCTGGGTTACCAGAGAGTTCCATGTGGTCATGTTACCTGGGCTACCAGAGAGTTCCATGTAGTCATGTTACCTGGGTTACCAGAGAGTTCCATGTAGTCATGTTATCTGGGCTACCAGAGAGTTCCATGTAGTCATGTTACCTGGGCTACCAGAGAGTTCCATGTAGTCATGTTATCTGGGCTACCAGAGAGTTCCATGTAGTCATGTTACCTGGGCTACCAGAGAGTTCCATGTAGTCATGTTACCTGGGTTACCAGAGAGTTCCATGTAGTCATGTTATCTGGGCTACCAGAGAGTTCCATGTAGTCATGTTACCTGGGCTACCAGAGAGTTCCATGTAGTCATGTTATCTGGGCTACCAGAGAGTTCCATGTAGTCATGTTACCTGGGCTACCAGAGAGTTCCATGTAGTCATGTTACCTGGGTTACCAGAGAGTTCCATGTAGTCATGTTACCTGGGCTACCAGAGAGTTCCATGTAGTCATGTTACCTGGGCTACCAGAGAGTTCCATGTAGTCATGTTACCTGGGTTACCAGAGAGTTCCATGTAGTCATGTTATCTGGGCTACCAGAGAGTTCCATGTAGTCATGTTACCTGGGCTACCAGAGAGTTCCATGTAGTCATGTTACCTGGGCTACCAGAGAGTTCCATGTAGTCATGTTACCTGGGTTACCAGAGAGTTCCATGTAGTCATGTTACCTGGGTTAACAGAGAGTTCCATGTAGTCATGCTACCTGGGCTACCAGAGAGTTCCATGTAGTCATGTTACCTGGGTTACCAGAGAGTTCCATGTAGTCATGTTACCTGGGCTACCAGAGAGTTCCATGTAGTCATGTTACCTGGGCTACCAGAGAGTTCCATGTAGTCATGTTACCTGGGCTACCAGAGAGTTCCATGTAGTCATGTTACCTGGGTTACCAGAGAGTTTTATTTAATACTGTGTGTTTCCCAGCCTCTGCTCTGGACCTGGGGACTGTGAACAGACCTCTGGTTGCATGTCTTGTGCTGTACTGATGAGTGTCCGAACTGTGTGCCAAATGCTTAAATAGACAGTTCGGTACCTTCAACACACCGATACCTTGCACAAAGAGCTACCCCGCACTTTGACATAGTACCGGTACACCCTGTATATAGCCTCCACATTGACTCTGTACCGTAACACCCTGTATATAGCCTCCACATTGACTCTGTACCGGTACCCCCTGTATATAGCCTCCACATTGACTCTGTACCGTAATACCCTGTATATAGCCTCCACATTGACTCTGTAGCGGTACCCCCTGTATATAGCCTCCACTTTGACATAGTATCGGTACCCCCTGTATATAGCCTCCACTTTGACATAGTACCGGTACCCCCTGTATATAGTCTCCACATTGACTCTGTACCGGTACCCCCTGTATATAGTCTCCACTTTGACATAGTACCGGTACCCCCTGTATATAGTCTCCACATTGACTCTGTACCGGTACCCCCTGTAAATAGCCTCCACTTTGACATAGTACCGGTACCCCCTGTATATAGTCTCCACATTGACTCTGTACCGGTACCCCCTGTATATAGCCTCCACATTGACTCTGTACCGTAATACCCTGTATATAGCCTCCACTTTGACATAGTACCGGTACCCCCTGTATATAGCCTCCACATTGACTCTGTACCGGTACCCCCTGTATATAGCCTCCAAATTGACTCTGTACCGTAACACCCTGTATATAGCCTCCACATTGACTCTGTACCGTAATACCCTGTATATAGCCTCCACATTGACTCTGTACCGGTACCCCCTGTATATAGCCTCCACATTGACTCTGTACCGGTACCCCCTGTATATAGCCTCCACATTGACTCTGTACCGGTACATCCTGTATATAGCCTCCACATTGACTCTGTACCAGTACCCCCTGTATATAGCCTCCACATTGACTCTGTACCGGTACCCCCTGTATATAGCCTCCAATTTGACATAGTACCGGTACCCCCTGTATATAGTCTCTACATTGACTCTGTACCGGTACCCCCTGAAAATAGCCTCCACATTGACTCTGTACCATAACACCCTGTATATAGTCTCTACATTGACTCTGTACCGGTACCCCCTGAAAATAGCCTCCACATTGACTCTGTACCATAACACCCTGTATATAGCCTCCACATTGACTCTGTACCGGTACCCCCTGTATATAGCCTCCACATTGACTCTGTACCGGTACCCCCTGTATATAGTCTCCACATTGACTCTGTACCGGTACCCCCTGTATATAGTCTCTACATTGACTCTGTACCGGTACCCCCTGTATATAGTCTCCACATTGACTCTGTACCGGTACCCCCTGTCTCATTATTGTTATTGTGTCACTTTTTTAATTTGTAATTTGATTGATTTATTTATTAGTTTATTTTGTAAATATTTTCTATTTTCTTAAAACGGCATTGTTGGTTGATGACTTGTTAGTTAAGGGCTTGTTAGTAAGCATTTCACTGTGAGGTCTACTACACCTGTTGTATTCGGCATTTCACTGTGAGGTCTACTACACCTGTTGTATTCAGCATTTCACTGTGAGGTCTACTCCACCTGTTGTATTCAGCATTTCACTGTGAGGTCTACTACACCTGTTGTATTCATCATTTCACTGTAAGGTCTACTACACCTGTTGTATTCAGCATTTCACTGTAAGGTCTACTACACCTGTTGTATTCAGCATTTCACTGTAAGGTCTACTACACCTGTTGTATTCAGCATTTCACTGTAAGGTCTACTACACCTGTTTTATTCATCATTTCACTGTGAGGTCTACTACACCTGTTGTATTCAGCATTTCACTGTAAGGTCTACTACACCTGTTGTATTCAGCATTTCACGGTAAGTTCTACCTACACCTGTTGTATTCAGCATTTCACTGTAAGGTCTACTATACCTGTTGTATTCAGCATTTCACGGTAAGTTCTACCTACACCTGTTGTATTCGGCGCATGTAACTTATACAATGTGATTGGATCAATGTTATCAGCAGCTGCGCTGTCTAGCACATTGATTGGTCGAGTAGGCGGGTCTTCTGACTTTGTGGCTGTGGTAACTAGTGACGACCAGGGTAGAGCGTGGGAAACCGAGAGAAAAGCACAGAGAGAGTGAGGAGAGGACCGAGAACAAATAAGCGCCAGTGAGAGAGAACAACAAGTGAAAGTGACCATGTCCACCACTATGGCCGTCCCGGCGACCCCTCCTGTCCTCTCACCCGGCTCAGGAGCACCTTCCTCCTTGGGAATATTCCGCTCCGACCCGATCTACACCGCCACAACCACCAGCCCTCATCCAGACTCCCCCTCACCGCGGCTCACCACCACCGGACTCCTCAACCCCTTCCTAAGCGGGTCAGGAGTCCCATCCGGTGGTTTGGGATTCGCCAACACACCGGTTTTTCGAGATCGAGGAATTTCCACCACTACAACTACAACCACAACCAGTGAGTGCAGAATGGTGGATGTACACGGAGTAAAAGTCGCCTCTTTCAGCGTCGGAGGACAGGACGACTTGATTTGTCTACCCCAAGTTTTTGACCTCTTTCTAAAACATCTCGTCGGCGGGCTTCATACCGTTTACACCAAGCTGAAACGCCTGGATATTTGTCCGGTTGTGTGTACTGTGTCGCAGGTCCGGGTCCTGAGGGGTCTCGGTGCGATACAACCGGGAGTTAACCGCTGTAAGCTCATCTCCAGGCGAGACTTCGAGGCGCTCTACACTGATTGCACCATTGCGAGGTAGGCTATATTTTATATATATGTATGTTTACATCTATTTCTACGTTTGTATCTTCGATTATCGTTGTAAACTATTAGTAAATGCCATGCGACCGTGTGTTCAATATTAGTGGTGTAAATGACTAACGTTGATTAAGTAGTTTTTTGGTGGGTATCTCTACTTAACTATTTCTATTTTTGACAACTTTAACTTCTCTACATTACTAAATAAAATAATGTACTTTTTACTCCATACATTTTCTGAAACACCCAAAAGTACTCGTTACATTTTGAATGCTTATCAGGACAGGAAAATAGTCAAATTCGCGCACTTATCAAGAGTGTGCCCCAGGCTATCCTTAAATAACAATAATTTAACTTAACATTTTGCAATCTGGTTTGCTTAATATTAGGAATTTGAAATGATTTATACTTTTACTTTGGATACTTAAGTATATTTTAGCAATTACATTTACTTATGTATATTTAAAACCAAATACTTTTAGACTTTTACTCAAGTAGGATTTTACTGGGTGACTGTCACTTTTACTTGATGCATTTTCAATAAGATATCTTTTTACTTTGACTCAAGTATGAAAATTGAGTACTTTTTCCACTACTGTACAATATAAATGTGCCAGCATTAGCTGACAATATTCCACTCCATGGAGAATTCAGTTTCTGATGAACTGTGGAACAGAGACCAGGTTTTGTGCAATTCAACTCCAACTACATTGATTTGCATAAGGTCACTACTTAAAAAATTTTTTTTTAAATTATGAAACACTTACCTTGTGCCTGTGTTTGTCCTCTGTAGTTGCGTGCCTTAATATATTTGCTGAAATCTATACCCTTTCCCAATAAACATGAATCGAATACACCCACCGACTGTTTCCTTGTTGAGTTCGATTGGCACATGCCCATTTGCAGGAAAAAAGCTGTTTCATGGTGTTTGACCAAGACAAAATTCAACGAAACACAACACACAGAAAACTGAGCATTCAATGTTGACACAAGTGGTTATATAAACGAACTGAAACATAGTACTTCATCTTGAGTTTTTATCCTAAATAAAGAACTTCATTCTACAATATGTAACTTTTTGGGGCGTCCTGACCAAATTCCCATAGAAATGTGTGTTATAGATCTGTCATTCTCATTGAAAGACAGTCTAAGAAGCCGTAGATCTGTTCTATGTGTTATAGATCTGTCATTTTCATTGAAAACCAGTCTAAGAAGCCGTAGATCTGTTCTATGTGTTATAGATCTGTCATTCTTTATTGAAAACCAGTCTAAGAAGCCGTAGATCTGTTCTATGTGTTATAGATCTGTCATTTTCATTGAAAACCAGTCTAAGAAGCCGTAGATCTGTTCTATGTGTTATAGATCTGTCATTCTCATTGAAAACCAGTCTAAGAAGCCGTAGATCTGTTCTATGTGTTATAGATCTGTCATTCTCATTGAAAACCAGTCTAAGAAGCCGTAGATCTGTTCTATGTGTTATAGATCTGTCATTTTCATTGAAAACCAGTCTAAGAAGCCGTAGATCTGTTCTATGTGTTATAGATCTGTCATTGTCATTGAAAGACAGTCTAAGAAGCCGTAGATCTGTTCTATGTGTTATAGATCTGTCATTCTCATTGAAAACCAGTCTAAGAAGCTGTAGATATGTTCTATGTGTTATAGATCTGTCATTCTCATTGAAAACCAGTCTAAGAAGCCGTAGATCTGTTCTATGTGTTATAGATCTGTCATTCTCTTTGAAAACCAGTCTAAGAAGCCGTAGATCTGTTCTATGTGTTATAGATCTGTCATTTTCATTGAAAACCAGTCTAAGAAGCCGTAGATCTGTTCTATGTGTTATAGATCTGTCATTGTCATTGAAAGACAGTCTAAGAAGCCGTAGATCTGTTCTATGTGTTATAGATCTGTCATTCTCATTGAAAACCAGTCTAAGAAGCTGTAGATATGTTCTATGTGTTATAGATCTGTCATTCTCATTGAAAACCAGTCTAAGAAGCCGTAGATCTGTTCTATGTGTTATAGATCTGTCATTTTCATTGAAAACCAGTCTAAGAAGCCGTAGATCTGTTCTATGTGTTATAGATCTGTCATTGTCATTGAAAGACAGTCTAAGAAGCCGTAGATCTGTTCTATGTGTTATAGATCTGTCATTCTCATTGAAAACCAGTCTAAGAAGCTGTAGATATGTTCTATGTGTTATAGATCTGTCATTCTCATTGAAAACCAGTCTAAGAAGCCGTAGATCTGTTCTATGTGTTATAGATCTGTCATTTTCATTGAAAACCAGTCTAAGAAGCCGTAGATCTGTTCTATGTGTTATAGATCTGTCATTGTCATTGAAAGACAGTCTAAGAAGCCGTAGATCTGTTCTATGTGTTATAGATCTGTCATTCTCATTGAAAACCAGTCTAAGAAGCGGTAGATATGTTCTATGTGTTATAGATCTGTCATTCTCATTGAAAACCAGTCTAAGAAGCCGTAGATCTGTTCTATGTGTTATAGATCTGTCATTTTCATTGAAAACCAGTCTAAGAAGCCGTAGATCTGTTCTATGTGTTATAGATCTGTCATTGTCATTGAAAGACAGTCTAAGAAGCCGTAGATCTGTTCTATGTGTTATAGATCTGTCATTTTCATTGAAAGACAGTCTAAGAAGCCGTAGATCTGTTCTATGTGTTATAGATCTGTCATTCTCATTGAAAACCAGTCTAAGAAGCCGTAGATCTGTTCTATGTGTTATAGATCTGTCATTCTCATTGAAAACCAGTCTAAGAAGCCGTAGATCTGTTCTATGTGTTATAGATCTGTCATTCTCATTGAAAACCAGTCTAAGAAGCCGTAGATCTGTTCTATGTGTTATAGATCTGTCATTTTCATTGAAAACCAGTCTAAGAAGCCGTAGATCTGTTCTATGTGTTATAGATCTGTCATTGTCATTGAAAGACAGTCTAAGAAGCCGTAGATCTGTTCTATGTGTTATAGATCTGTCATTCTCATTGAAAACCAGTCTAAGAAGCTGTAGATATGTTCTATGTGTTATAGATCTGTCATTCTCATTGAAAACCAGTCTAAGAAGCTGTAGATCTGTTCTATGTGTTATAGATCTGTCATTTTCATTGAAAACCAGTCTAAGAAGCCGTAGATCTGTTCTATGTGTTATAGATCTGTCATTGTCATTGAAAGACAGTCTAAGAAGCCGTAGATCTGTTCTATGTGTTATAGATCTGTCATTCTCATTGAAAACCAGTCTAAGAAGCTGTAGATATGTTCTATGTGTTATAGATCTGTCATTGTCATTGAAAGACAGTCTAAGAAGCCGTAGATCTGTTCTATGTGTTATAGATCTGTCATTCTCATTGAAAGCCAGTCTGAGAAGCCGTAGATCTGTTCTATGTGTTATAGATCTGTCATTCTCATTGAAAGACAGTCTAAGAAGCCGTAGATCTGTTCTATGTGTTATAGATCTGTCATTCTCATTGAAAGACAGTCTAAGAAGCCGTAGATCTGTTCTATGTGTTATAGATCTGTCATTTTCATTGAAAACCAGTCTAAGAAGCCGTAGATCTGTTCTATGTGTTATAGATCTGTCATTCTTTATTGAAAACCAGTCTAAGAAGCCGTAGATCTGTTCTATGTGTTATAGATCTGTCATTTTCATTGAAAACCAGTCTAAGAAGCCGTAGATCTGTTCTATGTGTTATAGATCTGTCATTCTCATTGAAAACCAGTCTAAGAAGCCGTAGATCTGTTCTATGTGTTATAGATCTGTCATTCTCATTGAAAACCAGTCTAAGAAGCCGTAGATCTGTTCTATGTGTTATAGATCTGTCATTTTCATTGAAAACCAGTCTAAGAAGCCGTAGATCTGTTCTATGTGTTATAGATCTGTCATTGTCATTGAAAGACAGTCTAAGAAGCCGTAGATCTGTTCTATGTGTTATAGATCTGTCATTCTCATTGAAAACCAGTCTAAGAAGCCGTAGATCTGTTCTATGTGTTATAGATCTGTCATTCTCATTGAAAACCAGTCTAAGAAGCCGTAGATCTGTTCTATGTGTTATAGATCTGTCATTCTCATTGAAAACCAGTCTAAGAAGCCGTAGATCTGTTCTATGTGTTATAGATCTGTCATTCTCATTGAAAACCAGTCTAAGAAGCCGTAGATCTGTTCTATGTGTTATAGATCTGTCATTCTCATTGAAAACCAGTCTAAGAAGCCGTAGATCTGTTCTATGTGTTATAGATCTGTCATTCTCATTGAAAACCAGTCTAAGAAGCCGTAGATCTGTTCTATGTGTTATAGATCTGTCATTCTCATTGAAAACCAGTCTAAGAAGCCGTAGATCTGTTCTATGTGTTATAGATCTGTCATTCTCATTGAAAACCAGTCTAAGAAGCCGTAGATCTGTTCTATGTGTTATAGATCTGTCATTCTCATTGAAAACCAGTCTAAGAAGCCGTAGATCTGTTCTATGTGTTATAGATCTGTCATTCTCATTGAAAACCAGTCTAAGAAGCCGTAGATCTGTTCTATGTGTTATAGATCTGTCATTCTCATTGAAAACCAGTCTAAGAAGCCGTAGATCTGTTCTATGTGTTATAGATCTGTCATTCTCATTGAAAACCAGTCTAAGAAGCCGTAGATCTGTTCTATGTGTACTATTTCTATGCTTGACGTTTTTTAAACTTTTTTTTTTGTGGTTTTGTACACCAGCTTCAAACAGCTGAAAATACTATATTCATGGTGGAAAAATATATTTCACAGCGGTTTAGATGGTTCATCTTTTCACTATATTTTCTTGTTTTTTTTGTCACATAAACTGGAATTGGGCGAACTATTAGAATGTTAGCAACCAGGAAATGACGGAGGTATTTCTGCACAGTGCCTCTGTAAACTGCCGCATGCTATTTAGGTCCATCTTGATGTTTGCATACATGAACGGTTATTTGGGCCTGTTAAGTTTATCTCATGACAGTCATCATTCTCTCCACTTGTTTTTACCAGGAGAGTTGTCGTCGTTCCCCACACACACACACACACACACACACACACACACACACACACACACACCATACGCACACACCATACGCACACACCATACACACACACACCATACACACACACACCACACACACACACACACACACACACACACACACACACACACACACACACACACACACACACACACACACACACACACACACACACACACACACACACACACACACGCACACACCATACACACACACACACACACACACACACACACACACACACACACACACACACACACACACACGCACACCCCATACACACACACACACACACACACACAGACAGGCAGACGGAGAGAAACGGATTTGTCAGTTCTAGTTAATAATTTGATCGGACAAGTAAAAACACAGTCGAGGTCCACTGTGCTGCAGCGTGTGGATTCCACTGTGCTGCAGCGTGTGGATTCCACAGGCCACAGTTTTGTTTTGTCTCTTCTCTCATCTCTCCTATGTTCTTTTTCTGCCTGTGAAGAAAGCCCCAGATCGACTCCTTGGTTCGCATCATATTATTGTTGTTGAATTTTCCAATGTAAATTCTTTTTTAGGGATTCACAATATATCAGTGAACATATCGGAATCGGCCCGATACCGATGTTGGCATTTTTAGCTAATATCGCCCGATGTCTAGTTTCTAAATCTAAACCTATTAAAGCCAAGATAATGGAATTCACTGCCCTTGACAATCAACCGTTCTCTGTCGTGGGTGATGTTGGCTTTCGCCGACTGGTCGAGCACCGATACACACTACCAAGTGTGCTATTTTTCAGATGTTGCCCTACCGGAGTTACACAGTAATAGCGTCACTGCTATTAGCTTCACGACATACATACTACGGAACGCCGTTTGGGTCTTTGCGTGTCAAAAAAGATACAGTAGCGCTGTCAAAGCTGTACAGAAAAATCTGCAAACACGAACGATGTGTACAATACCGCGTTGGTAATAAAGCATCATTTGTCGAAGTTGTAATTTGCAACTTCTGGGGTAGCTAGCGTTAGCTTGGTACCTAGCTAGCACCAATACAACCAGCCTGAATACAATGACCAGTAGAAACACAGTCATTTTCATTATTCTTAGCAATGATTTAGGAATCCTTGTGAGTAAGTATTAGCTAGGTTGCCACTTGTTGTTCGCCTATTGAAATTGAACTTCAGTTGATGAAAATAAATAGCTAGCCAGCTACTTAACCCTGTTGGCCAAAGCTAATGTTATAAACAGCCAGCTAGCTTCATCTGGCTAGTGAGGATCGACCGGACCGGGTCATGTGTTGTGAAGCTAGCCACAATAAGGATTAGGCACAATAGTGGAATCTCCCCCACCCCAGACAAACCCTCCCCCACCCCGGACAAACCCTCCCCTACCCCGGACAAACCCTCCCCCACCCCGGACAAACCCTCCCCCACCCCGGACAAACCCTCCCCCACCCCGGACAAACCCTCCCCCACCCCAGACAAACCCTCCCCCACCCCAGACAAACCCTCCCCCACCCCGGACAAACCCTCCCCCACCCCGGACAAACCCTCCCCTACCCCGGACAAACCCTCCCCCACCCCGGACAAACCCTCCCCCACCCCGGACAAACCCTCCCCCACCCCGGACAAACCCTCCCCCACCCCGGACAAACCCTCCCCCACCCCGGACAAACCCTCCCCCACCCCGGACAAACCCTCCCCCACCCCAGACAAACCCTCCCCCACCTCCCCCACCCCTCTTCATCTAAGTCACAACAATAGACAAACACAATGTGCTTATACTAATAGCACACACATTCATATTTTTTTTTCTTGTCTATATTGAGTACATCATTTAAACATTCACAGTGTAGGTTGGAAAAAGGTATGTGAACCCCCCTAGTCTAATGACTTCTCCAAAAGCTAATTGGAGACAGGAGTCAGCTAACCTGGAGTCAGGAGTCAGCTAACCTGGAGTCAGGAGTCAGCTAACCTGGAGTCCAATCAATGAGACGAGATTGGAGATGTTGGTTAGAGCTGCCTTGCCCTATAAAAAACACTCACAAAATTAGTTTTCTATTCACAAGAAGCATTGCCTGATGTGAACCATGCCTCAAACAAAATAGATCCCAGAAGACATATGATAAAGAATTGTTGACTTGCATAAAGCTGGAAAGGGTTACAAAAGTATCTCTAAAAGCCTTGACGTTCATCAGTCCACGGTAAGACTAATAGTCTATAAATGGAGAAAGTTCAGCACTGTTTCTACTCTCCCCCGGAGTGGCCATCCTGCAAAGATGACTGCAAGAGGACAGAACAGAATGATCAATGAGGTTAAGAAGAGTCCTAGAGTGTCAGCTAAAGACTTACAGAAATCTCTGGAACATGCTAACATCTCTGTTGACGAGTCTACGATACGTAAAACACTAAACAAGAATGGTGTTCATGGGACGACACTGCAGAAGAAGACACTGCTGTTAAAAAAACCATTGCTGCATGTCTGAAGTTTGTAAAAGAGCACCTGGATGTTCCACAGCACTACTGGCAAAATATTCTGTGGACAGATTAAACTAAAGATGAGTTGTTTGGGAGGAACACACAACACTATGTGTGGAGTAAAGAAGGCACAGCACACCAACACCAACACCTCATCCCAACTGTAAAGTATGGTGGAGGGAGCACCATGGTTTGGGGCTGCTTTGCTGCCTCAGGGCCTGGACAGCTTGTTATCGTCGACGGAAGTCAATCGATCAATAATATAATAATACTTTTAGCAAAACAGAAAACATTTTTTTTTAACAATCTGTATAAACTATGAGAAGAGAAAGGTTCAGAACTTTTGTGAAACATCACAGCACAGTTAAATATATGGCAAATAGAAATCCAAAATGGAAGCTGTTAAGAGATGGGAGGGGCTGAATGGAGCTGAAGGGTGGGACTGGATGGTGTTAAGAGATGGGAGGGGCTGAATGGAGCTGAAGGGTGGGACTGGATGGTGTTGAGAGATGGGAGGGGCTGAATGGAGCTGAAGGGTGGGACTGGATGGTGTTGAGAGATGGGAGGGGCTGAATGGAGCTGAAGGGTGGGACTGGATGGTGTTGAGAGATGGGAGGGGCTGAATGGAGCTGAAGGGTGGGACTGGATGGTGTTGAGAGATGGGAGGGGCTGAATGGAGCTGAAGGGTGGGACTGGATGGTGTTGAGAGATGGGAGGGGCTGAATGGAGCTGAAGGGTGGGACTGGATGGTGTTGAGAGATGGGAGGGGCTGAATGGAGCTGAAGGGTGGGACTGGATGGTGTTGAGAGATGGGAGGGGCTGAATGGAGCTGAAGGGTGGGACTGGATGGTGTTGAGAGATGGGAGGGGCTGAATGGAGCTGAAGGGTGGGACTGGATGGTGTTGAGAGATGGGAGGGGCTGAATGGAGCTGAAGGGTGGGACTGGATGGTGTTAAGAGATGGGAGGGGTTAAGGTTAGAGGAAGGAGTAAAAACAAACAAAACATAACTTGTAAAATATACTGTGTCCATATATAGTACAGTGGGGCAAAAAAGTATTTAGTCAGCCACCAATTGTGCAAGTTCTCCCACTTAAAAAGATGAGAGAGGCCTGTCATTTTCATCATAGGTACACTTCAACTATGACAGACAAAATGAGAAAAAAAATTCCAGAAAATCACATTGTAGGATTTATAATTAATTTATTTGCAAATTATGGTGGAAAATAAGTATTTAATAAATACTTACATTTTTTTGTAATAAATACTTTTTTGCCCCACTGTATGTATAAATTGGAAGTAGAAGCCTAAGCATTGTTGTGCCCTAGTTTACTCCAATTAGGGGAGGGGAGGTGGGATGAGAAAGTAATAAAGGAAAATATATATATAAAAAAAAAATATATATGTTGGAAAAGCATTCCAGGTGAAGCTGGTTGAGAGAATGCTGAGAATGAACAATGAGCTGTTGCCCACTCTTAACTATGATTTGGGCGTGCCCCAAGGGTCAATACTGGGGCCCCTCCTGTTCAGCCTTTACATTAATGATCTGTCTTCTGTCTGTACTGGGTCTGTAGTTCAGCCTGTACATTCATGATCTGTCTTCTGTCTGTACGGGGTCTGTACATTAATGATCTGTCTTCTGTCTGTACTGGGTCTGTAGTTCAGCCTGTACATTAATGATCTGTCTTCTGTCTGTACTGGGTCTGTAGTTCAGCCTGTACATTAATGATCTGTCTTCTGTCTGTACTGGGTCTGTAGTTCAGATGATACAGTGATATATGTACAAAGAGCAAACAACAAGCTGCACCAGAACTCACTACTGTAACGGTCCAGGTCACATAGTGACTCACTACTGTAACGGTCCAGGTTACATAGTGACTCACTACTGTAATGGTCCAGGTTACATAGTGACTCACTACTGTAATGGTCCAGGTTACATAGTGACTCACTGCTGTAATGGTCCAGGTTACATAGTGACTCACTACTGTAACGGTCCAGGTTACATAGTGAATCACTACTGTAATGGTCCAGGTTACATAGTGACTCACTGCTGTAACGGTCCAGGTTACATAGTGACTCACTACTGTAATGGTCCAGGTTACATAGTGACTCACTGCTGTAACGGTCCAGGTTACATAGTGACTCACTACTGTAATGGTCCAGGTTACATAATGACTCACTACTGTAATGGTCCAGGTTACATAGTGACTCACTACTGTAATGGTCCAGGTTACAAAGTGGCTCAGTGACTCACTACTGTAATAGTCCAGGTTACAAAGTGGCTCAGTGACTCACTACTGTAATGGTCCAGGTTACATAGTGACTCACTACTGTAATGGTCCAGGTTACAAAGTGACTCAGTGACTCACTACTGTAATGGTCCAGGTTACATAGTGACTCACTACTGTAATGGTCCAGGTTACATAGTGACTCAGTGACTCACTCCTGTAATGGTAGTGAGTCACTATGTAACCTGGACCATTACAGTAGTGAGTCCAGGTTACAAAGTGGCTCAGTGACTCGTGTTTGCATCTCAATGTGAAAAAAACTGTCTGCATGTTCTTCACAAAGAGGCCAACAGATGCTACTGAGCCAGATGGTAGTATCTGATGCTACTGAACCAGATGTCTGTGTGTCTATGTGTCAGGGGAGAAGCTCCAGGTGGTATCTGATGCTACTGAGCCAGATGTCTATGTGTCAGGGGAGAAGCTCCAGGTGGTATCGGATGCTACTGAGCCAGATGTCTATGTGTCAGTGTGTCAGGGGAGAAGCTCCAGGTGGTATCTGATGCTACTGAGCCAGATGTCTATGTGTCTGTGTGTCTGTGTGTCAGGGGAGAAGCTCTAGGTGGTATCTGATGCTACTGAGCCAGATGTCTGTGTGTCAGGGGAGAAGCTCCAGGTGGTATCTGATGCTACTGAGCCAGATGTCTATGTGTCAGGGGAGAAGCTCCAGGTGGTATCTGATGCTACTGAGCCAGATGTCTATGTGTCAGGGGAGAAGCTCCAGGTGGTATCTGATGCTACTGAGCCAGATGTCTGTGTGTCTGTGTGTCAGGGGAGAAGCTCCAGGTGGTATCTGATGCTACTGAGCCAGATGTCTATATGTCAGCGGAGAAGCTCCAGGTGGTATCTGATGCTACTGAGCCAGATGTATATGTGTCTATGTGTCTGTGTGTCAGGGGAGAAGCTCCAGGTGGTATCTGATGCTACTGAGCCAGATGTCTGTGTGTCTATGTGTCAGGGGAGAAGCTCCAGGTGGTATCTGATGCTACTGAGCCAGATGTCTGTGTGTCTATGTGTCTGTGTGTCAGGGGAGAAGCTCCAGGTGGTATCTGATGCTACTGAGCCAGATGTCTGTGTGTCAGGGGAGAAGCTCCAGGTGGTATCTGATGCCACTGAGCCAGATGTCTGTGTGTCTATGTGTCAAACAGGCTCTCAAAGTGCTTGATAGGAAGCCCAATAGCCATCATCATTGTCACATCCTCAGAAAGCATGAGCTCCTGTGTTGGGAAAATATTGTGCAATACACTGACGCATGTCTTGTATTCAAGATCCTATAAATGGCCTGGCTCCTCCCCCTCCACTCTGTACTTTTGTTAAACAGAAAACCCAGACATATGGCAGCAGATCCACAAGGTCTGCCATGAGAGGTGACTGTATAGTTCCCCTAAGGAAAAGCACCTTTAGTACATCTGCATTCTCTGTGAGAGCTTCCCATGTCTGGAATACACTGCCATCAGACACACATAACTGCACCACATATCACACTTTCACAAAATGCATGAAGACATGGCTGAAGGTCAATCAGATTTGTGAACATGGTCCCTAGCTGTGTGTTGCCGCTCTCCATGTTGTCTGTTGTCTGTAGCTTGTGAGGTGTGGAAACACTTTGTTGCTTTTATGAATTTTGTCTTGCTGCTTTTTGTTTTATGCTGCTCTGTCTGTATGCTACGTCTTGCTTGTTCTATGTTGCTCTGTCTGTATGCTATGTCTTGCTTGTTCTATGTTGCTCTGTCTGTATGCTATGTCTTGCTTGTCCTATGTTGCTCTGTCTGTATGCTATGTCTTGCTTGTTCTATGTTGCTCTGTCTGTATGCTATGTCTTGCTTGTTCTATGTTGCTCTGTCTGTATGCTATGTCTTGCTTGTCCTATGTTGCTCTGTCTGTATGCTATGTCTTGCTTGTTCTATGTTGCTCTGTCTGTATGCTATGTCTTGCTTGTTCTATTTTGCTCTGTCTGTATGCTATGTCTTGCTTGTTCAATGTTGCTCTGCATGTGCTCACTGATCAATGATTGTCTATATTGTAATTGTTTTTAATAACCTGCCCAGGGACTGCGGTTGAAAATTAGCCGACTGGCTAAAACCGGCACTTTTACTGAAACGTTGATTAATGTGCCCTGTAAAAAATAAAATAAACTCAAACTGAAACTCAAGGCAGCTACTTTGAAGAATCTCAAATATATTTTAGATTTGTTTAACACTTTTTTGGTTACTACATGCTTCCATATGTGTTATTTCATAGTTCTGATGTCTTCACTATTATTCTACAATGTAGAACATAGTCAAATAAAGAAACCCTGAGATAGCTTTTTCTTTGCAACTCTGCCTAGAAGGCCAGCATCCCGGAGTCGCCTCTTCACTGTTGACGTTGAGACTGGTGTTTTGCGGGTACTATTTAATGAAGCTGCCAGTTGAGGACTTGTGAAGCGTCTGTTTCTCAAACTAGACACTCTATTGGTCTTGTCCTCTTGCTCAGTTGTGCACCGGGGCCTCCTACCTCTCTTTCTATTCTGGTTAGAGCCAGTTTGCTCTGTTCTGTGAAGCGAGTAGTACACAGCATTGTATGAGATGTTCAGTTTCTTGGCATTTTTTCACATGGAATTGCCTTCATTTCTCAGAACAAGAATAGACTGACGAGTTTCAGAAGAAAGGTCTTTGTTTCTGGCCATTTTGATCCTGTAATCGAACCCACAAATGATGATGATCCAGATACTCAACTAGTCTAAAGAAGGCCAGTTTTATTGCTTATAATCAGGACAACAGTTTTCAGCTGTGCTAACATAATTGCAAAAGGGTTTTCTAATGATCAATTAGCCTTTTAAAATGATAAACTTGGATTAGCTAACACAACGTGCCATTGGAACACAGGAGTGATGGTTGCTGATAATGAGCCTCTGTACGCCTATGTAGATATTCCATTAAAAATCAGCCGTTTCCAGCTACAATAGTCATTTACAACATTAACAATATCTACACTGTATTTCTGATCAATTTGATGTTATTTTAATGGACAAAAAAAAAGTGTTTTTCTTTCAAAAACAAAGACATTTCTAAGTGACCCCAAACTTGTAAACAGTAGTGTTTATATATAAATATATATACCCCCCCCCCCCAAAAAAAATAAAAATATATGGGGGATTGGAAATGATGCAGACAATTTTTTATTTATTTTATTTTACCTTTATTTAACTAGGCAAGTCAGTTAAGAACAAATTCTTATTTTCAATGACGGCCTGGGAACAGTGGGTTAACTGCCTGTTCAGGGGCAGAACGACAGATTTATACCTTGTCAGCTCGGGGGTTACATTGATGTATCTATTTATTTATTTATCTATATATCTACAATCTATCTGCAATATTAAAGCTGATCTACTCCCTAAAGAAAAGAAAAGAAAATAAATATAAATAAAATAATAAATAAAAATGGTTTATTTTAATAATTTAATTAGTGACGCACCACATGATTAGGTGTCTGTCGCCACATATCCAGCATAGATTAGTTGGTATTTACTTGCCATCGTTTGTTTACATAATTTAGTGTAGTCCCAAATGACATTCTATGTTCCCTACGTAGTGCACTACTTTTGACCCTATCGGCCATTTAGGGTTGCAATCCCCTACACATTTTATGACCTCTAATTTATTCTGTTTACGTAGGAAAGAGTGAAGAAAATCAACACTCTCTTTCTGTTCAGTGGCAGTAATGTCACCGTGTACCGTGCACGTAGCCACCCAGGGAACACACACCGATCACGTCATGTCGGGTTCTTGAATAATATTTAACATTAACTAGCTCCCACGCTCACCCCGGGAGTGACATTCTGGCATTAGTTAAGAAGAGAGAAGCAGAGGGGGTGGAAGAGAAGATAGGAGAAGAGGGGGACATGGAATTAGAGAGTTAGAGAGAGAGAGTTAGGAACAACGGAGATGGGAGAGAGAGAATTAGAAGAGTTAGAGAGAGAGAGAGAATTAGAGAGTTAGAGAGAGAGAATTAGAGAGTTAGAGAGAGAGAATTAGAGAGTTAGAGAGAGAGAATTAGAGAGTTAGAGAGAGAGAATTAGAGAGTTAAGAGAGAGAGAATTAGAGAGTTAGAGAGAGAGAATTAGAGAGAGAGAATTAGACATTCTGGCATTAGTTAAGAAGAGAGAAGCAGAGGGGGTGGAAGAGAAGATAGGAGGAGAAGAAGGGGACATGGAAGAGAAGAGAGGGACAGAGAAGAGAAGAGGGGGACATGGAAGAGAAGAGAGGGACAGAGAAGAGAAGAGGGGGACAGAGAAGAGAAGAGAAGAGGGGCACAGAGAAGAGAAGAGAAGAGGGGCACAGAGAAGAGAAGAGGGGACAGGGAAGAGAAGAGGGGGACAGAGAAGAGAAGAGGGGGACAGAGAAGAGAAGAGGGGGGCAGAGAAGAGAAGAGGGGCACAGAGAAGAGAAGAGGGGGACAGGGAAGAGAAGAGGGGGACAGGGAAGAGAAGAGGGGGACAGAGAAGAGAAGAGGGGGACAGAGAAGAGAAGAGGGGGACAGAGAAGAGAAGAGGGGGACAGAGAAGAGGGGGACATGGAATTAGAGAGTTAGAGAGAGAGAGTTAGGAACAAAGGAGATGGGAGAGAGAGAATTAGAAGAGTTAGAGAGAGAGAATTAGAGAGTTAGAGAGAGAGAATTAGAGAGTTAGAGAGAGAGAATTAGAGAGTTAGAGAGAGAGAATTAGAGAGTTAGAGAGAGAGAATTAGAGAGTTAGAGAGAGAGAATTAGAGAGTTAGAGAGAGAGAGTTAGAGAGTTAGAGAGAGAGAGTTAGAGAGTTAGAGAGAGAGAGTTAGAGAGAGAGAGAATTAGAGAGTTAGAGAGAGAGAATTAGAGAGTTAGAGAGAGAGAATTAGAGAGTTAGAGAGAGAATTAGAGAATTAGTGAATTAGAGAGTTAGAGAGAGAGAATTAGAGAGTTAGAGAGAGAGAGAATTAGAGAGTTAGAGAGAGAGAATTAGAGAGTTAGAGAGAGAATTACAGAGTTAGAGAGAATTAGAGAGTTAAGAGAGAGAGAATTAGAGAGTTAGAGAGAGAGAATTAGAGAGTTATAGAGAGAGAGTTAGAGAGTTAGAGAGAGAGAATTAGAGAGTTAGAGAGAGAGAATTGGAGAGTTAGAGAGAGAGAATTAGAGAGTTAGAGAGAGAGAGTTAGAGAGTTAGAGAGAGAGAATTAGAGAGTTAGAGAGAGAGAATTAGAGCGTTAGCGAGAGAGAATTAGAGAGCGAGTTAGAGAATTAGAGAGTTAGAGAGAGAGAGTTAGAGAGAGAGAATTAGAGAGTTAGAGAGAGAGTTAGAGAGAGAGAATTAGAGAGTTAGAGGCAGAGAATTAGAGAGTTAGAGAGAGAGAATTAGAGAGTTAGAGAGAGAGAATTAGAGAGTTAGAGAGAGAGAATTAGAGAGTTAGAGAGAGAGAGTTAGAGAGTTAGACTATTTTATGACTCCATCTGCAGATGGTTTTATTGCGATCACTTGTTCTTTTACTATTTTGGTGCCTGGGCTCATCAAACCACAAAGCAAACTGCTAAATGACTTGGGGCCTGACTGCACACACACACTGCACTTAGTAGACTGGCTGGAGATGGAGATTAAAGAGCCAAACATGTCTCCTCCGTCAGTGAATCTGTCCTTCCCTTCCTCCTCCCCATTTCCTGGTGTTGGTGTAGAAGTAACAAAGGCTTGGGGTCAATTCCATTTCAATTCCTGTCAATTCAGAGAGTAAAACCAATTCCAAATTATTCCTAATTGAAGAGATTTGTAATTTCAATGTACTTCCTGAATTGAAATGGACTTTAACCCCGGAGAAACTGGTGTAAAAACTACCCATATATTATATATTATTATTATTATATTCATATTTGGTTTTAAAAATACTTAAATATATATAAGTACATGTAATTGTACTTAAGTATCAAAAGTAAATGTATAAATAATTTAATTAAGTTAAACGTATGGCACCATTTTTCTTGTTTTTTAAAAATGTATTTATAAATGGAAAGCCAGGGGTACACTGCAACACCATTTACAAAAGAAGTTTAGTGAGTCCTCCAGATCAGTAGGGATGACCAGGGATGTTCTCTGTTTAGTGAGTCCTCCAGATCAGAGGCAGTAGGGATGACCAGGGATGTTCTCTGTTTAGTGAGTCCTCCAGATCAGAGGCAGTAGATGACCAGGGATGTTCTCTGTTTAGTGAGTCCTCCAGATCAGAGGCAGTAGGGACGACCAGGGATGTTCTCTGTTTAGTGAGTCCTCCAGATCAGTAGGGATGACCAGGGATGTTCTCTGTTTAGTGAGTCCTCCAGATCAGAGGCAGTAGATAACCAGGGATGTTCTCTGTTTAGTGAGTCCTCCAGATCAGAGGCAGTAGGGATGACCAGGGATGTTCTCTGTTTAGTGAGTCCTCCAGATCAGAGGCAGTAGGGACGACCAGGGATGTTCTCTGTTTAGTGAGTCCTCCAGATCAGAGGCAGTAGGGATGACCAGGGATGTTCTCTGTTTAGTGAGTCCTCCAGATCAGAGGCAGTAGGGATGACCAGGGATGTTCTCTGTTTAGTGAGTAGGTAGGGATGTTCTCTGTTTAGTGAGTAGGTAGGGATGTTCTCTGTTTAGTGAGTAGGTAGGGATGTTCTCTGTTTAGTGAGTAGGTAGGGATGTTCCCTGTTTAGTGAGTAGGTAGGGATGTTCTCTGTTTAGTGAGTAGGTAGGGGTGTTCTCTGTTTAGTGAGTAGGTAGGGATGTTCTCTGTTTAGTGAGTAGGTAGGGATGTTCTCTGTTTAGTGAGTAGGTAGGGATGTTCCCTGTTTAGTGAGTAGGTAGGGATGTTCTCTGTTTAGTGAGTAGATAGGGATGTTCTCTGTTTAGTGAGTAGGTAGGGATGTTCTCTGTTTAGTGAGTAGGTAGGGATGTTCTCTGTTTAGTGAGTAGGTAGGGATGTTCTCTGTTTAGTGAGTAGGTAGGGATGTTCTCTGTTTAGTGAGTAGGTTGGGATGTTCTCTGTTTAGTGAGTAGGTAGGGATGTTCTCTGTTTAGTGAGTAGGTAGGGATGTTCTCTGTTTAGTGAGTAGGTAGGGATGTTCTCTGTTTAGTGAGTAGGTAGGGATGTTCTCTGTTTAGTGAGTAGGTAGGGATGTTCTCTGTTTAGTGAGTAGGTAGGGATGTTCTCTGTTTAGTGAGTAGGTAGGGATGTTCTCTGTTTAGTGAGTAGGTAGGGATGTTCTCTGTTTAGTGAGTAGGTAGGGATGTTCTCTGTTTAGTGAGTAGGTAGGGGTGTTCTCTGTTTAGTGAGTAGGTAGGGGTGTTCTCTGTTTAGTGAGTAGGTAGGGGTGTTCTCTGTTTAGTGAGTAGGTAGGGATGTTCTCTGTTTAGTGAGTAGGTAGAGATGTTCTCGAGAGTACTGATCATTGTACAATTTACATCAGGTTATATACTAAAAATGACGTCACAGGTTTTATTCTGTCCTTACCGCCACTCCGATACAATGGCAGTATAGTTCACAAGCCTTCCCACATTTGTCACGGTCTTCCTCCTCTTCATCTGAAGAAGAAGAGAGGCGAGAAGGATTGGAGGACCAATATGCAGCGTGGTACATGTTCATCTTGATATTTAATAAAGAAAACACTGAACACTGAAACACACTATACAAAATCAATAAACGAAATAATGACCGTGAAGCTAAATGAGACCTGTGCTGAACACAAGCAATCAACATAGACAATCACCCACAAACAAACAGTGAAACCCAGGCTACCTTAGTATGACTCTCAATCAGAGACAACTAATGACACCTGCCTCTGATTGAGAACCTTACTAGGCCGAAACATACAAATCCCCAAATCATAGAAAATCAAACATAGACTGCCCACCCAACTCACGCCCTGACCATACTAAATACTGACAAAACAAAGGAAATAAAGGTCAGAACGTGACAACATTGTCCACCACCTGTTAAATCATCTACTACAAGTCCAAGGTCTCTCCCCTCCCTGGGTTGGGACAGAATGTCCTGTAAGGAACACAGTATTCCAGCAGGTCTGACAACAGCTCCATTAGTATCTAACTAGGAACAGAAAGTCCTTGTTCTAATTCTTGGCTAAAACTACACACATTATATTCAGTGTTATGATTATTATAAGATTCATACATCCATACAGTAACAGAGTAGTATTCTGTTTAGTCACAGTTCTGATTGAAATGTATACATAATTTCATTTAGTATTCATAAAAATCCCTTAACAGGATGACCAGGGATGTTCTCTGTTTAGTGAGTCCTCCAGATCAGAGGCAGTAGGGATGACCAGGGATGTTTTCTGTTTAGTGAGTCCTCCAGATCAGAGGCAGTAGGGATGACCAGGGATGTTCTCTGTTTAGTGAGTCCTCCAGATCAGAGGCAGTAGGGATGACCAGGGATGTTCTCTGTTTAGTGAGTCCTCCAGATCAGAGGCAGTAGGGATGACCAGGGATGTTCTCTGTTTAGTGAGTCCTCCAGATCAGAGGCAGTAGGGATGACCAGGGATGTTCTCTGTTTAGTGAGTCCTCCAGATCAGAGGCAGTAGGGATGACCAGGGATGTTCTCTGTCTAGTGAGTCCTCCAGATCAGAGACAGTAGAGATGACCAGGGATGTTCTCTGTTTAGTGAGTCCTCCAGATCAGAGGCAGTAGGGATGACCAGGGATGTTCTCTGTTTAGTGAGTCCTCCAGATCAGAGGCCGTAGGGATGACCAGGGATGTTCTCTGTTTAGTGAGTCCTCCAGATCAGAGGCAGTAGGGATGACCAGGGATGTTCTCTGTTTAGTGAGTCCTCCAGATCAGAGGCAGTAGGGATGACCAGGGATGTTCTCTGTTTAGTGAGTCCTCCAGATCAGAGGCAGTAGGGATGACCAGGGATGTTCTCTGTTTAGTGAGTCCTCCAGATCAGAGGCAGTAGGGATGACCAGGGATGTTCTCTGTTTAGTGAGTCCTCCAGATCAGAGGCAGTAGGGATGACCAGGGATGTTCTCTGCGTGAAACTGAAAGCGCGAACCACTGCTTTTAATCAGGGCAAGGTGACTGGAAACATGACCGAATACAAACAGTGTAACTATTCCCTCCGCAAGGCAATCAAACAAGCTAAGCGTCAGTATAGAGACAAAGTAGAATCTCAATTCAACGGCTCAGACACAAGAGGTATGTGGCAGGGTCTACAGTCAATCACGGACTACAGGAAGAAATCCAGCCCAGTCACGGACCAGGATGTCTTGCTCCCAGGCAGACTAAATAACTTTTTTGCCCGCTTTGAGGACAATACAGTGCCACTGACACGGCCTGCAACTAAAACATGCGGACTCTCCTTCACTGCAGCCGACGTGAGTAAGACATTTAAACGTGTCAACCCTCACAAGGCTGCAGGCCCAGACGGCATCCCCAGCCGCGCCCTCAGAGCATGCGCAGACCAGCTGGCCGGTGTGTTAACGGACATATTCAATCAATCCCTATACCAGTCTGCTGTTCCCACAAAGTCAGGCACTTTGTAGGCATATAGTCAGGTGTATGATTAAACAATGTCAGAGTCATGGAGTGCTGCATCAGATGACCTGGCCTCCATAATCACCCGACCTCAACCCAGTAGGAAAACAGAGTGAAGGAAAAGCAGCCAACAAGTGCTCAGCATACAGTGCCTTGCAAAAGTATTCATCCCCGTAATGGCTGTCCTATATCTGCTGCCCTATAGCTGCTGCCCTATATCTGCTGCCCTATATCTGCTGCCCTATAGCTGCTGCCCTATAGCTGCTGCCCTATATCTGCTGCCCTATAGCTGCTGTCCTATATCTGCTGCCCTATATCTGCTGCCCTATATCTGCTGCCCTATAGCTGCTGCCCTATATCTGCTGCCCTATATCTGCTGCCCTATAGCTGCTGCCCTATAGCTGCTGCCCTATATCTGCTGCCCTATATCTGCTGCCCTATATCTGCTGCCCTATATCTACTGCCCTATAGCTGCTGCCCTATAGCTGCTGCCCTATAGCTGCTGCCCTATATCTGCAGCCCTATATCTGCTGCCCTTTATCTGCTGCCCTATATCTGCTGCCCTATATCTGCTGCCCTATAGCTGCTGCCCTATATCTGCTGCCCTATATCTGCTGCCCTATAGCTGCTGTCCTATATCTGCTGCCCTATATCTGCTGCCCTATATCTGCTGCCCTATAGCTGCGGCCCTATATCTGCTGCCCTATATCTGCTGCCCTATAGCTGCTGCCCTATATCTGCCGCCCTATAGCTGCTGCCCTATATCTGCTGCCCTATATCTGCTGCCCTATATCTGCTGCCCTATATCTGCTGCCCTATATCTGCTGCCCTATAGCTGCTGCCCTATATCTGCTGCCCTATAGCTGCTGCCCTATATCTGCTGCCCTATATCTGCCGCGCTATATCTGCTGCCCTATAGCTGCACCCCTATATCTGCCGCCCTATAGCTGCTGCCCTATATCTGCTGCCCTATATCTGCTGCCCTATATCTGCTGCCCTATATCTGCTGCCCTATAGCTGCTGCCCTATATCTGCTGCCCTATATCTGCTGCCCTATATCTGCTGCCCTATATCTGCTGCCCTATAGCTGCTGCCCTATATCTGCTGCCCTATATCTGCTGCCCTATATCTGCTGCCCTATAGCTGCTGCCCTATATCTGCTGCCCTATATCTGCTGCCCTATATCTGCTGCCCTATATCTGCTGCCCTATATCTGCTGCCCTATATCTGCTGCCCTATATCTGCTGCCCTATATCTGCTGCCCTATAGCTGCTGCCCTATATCTGCTGCCCTATATCTGCTGCCCTATATCTGCTGCCCTATAGCTGCTGCCCTATAGCTGCTGCCCTATATCTGCTGCCCTATATCTGCTGCCCTATATCTGCTGCCCTATAGCTGCTGCCCTATATCTGCTGCCCTATATCTGCTGCCCTATAGCTGCTGCCCTATAGCTGCTGCCCTATATCTGCTGCCCTATATCTGCTGCCCTATATCTGATGCCCTATAGCTGCTGCCCTATATCTGCTGCCCTATATCTGCTGCCCTATAGCTGCTGCCCTATATCTGCTGCCCTATAGCTGCTGCCCTATAGCTGCTGCCCTATATCTGCTGCCCTATAGCTGCTGCCCTATAGCTGCTGCCCTATAGCTGCTGCCCTATATCTGCTGCCCTATATCTGCTGCCTATAGCTGCTGCCCTATATCTGCTGCCCTATAGCTGCTGCCCTATAGCTGCTGCCCTATATCTGCTGCCCTATAGCTGCTGCCCTATATCTGCTGCCCTATATCTGCTGCCCTATAGCTGCTGCCCTATATCTGCTGCCCTATATCTGCTGCCCTATATCTGCTGCCCTATATCTGCTGCCCTATATCTGCTGCCCTATAGCTGCTGCCCTATAGCTGCTGCCCTATATCTGCTGCCCTATATCTGCTGCCCTATATCTGCTGCCCTATAGCTGCTGCCCTATATCTGCTGCCCTATATCTGCTGCCCTATAGCTGCTGCCCTATATCTGCTGCCCTATATCTGCTGCGCTATATCTGCTGCCCTATATCTGCTGCCCTATAGCTGCTGCCCTATAGCTGCTGCCCTATATCTGCTGCCCTATATCTGCTGCCCTATATCTGCTGCCCTATAGCTGCTGCCCTATATCTGCTGCCCTATATCTGCTGCCCTATAGCTGCTGCCCTATAGCTGCTGCCCTATATCTGCTGCCCTATATCTGCTGCCCTATAGCTGCTGCCCTATATCTGCTGCCCTATATCTGCTGCCCTATATCTGCTGCCCTATATCTGCTGCCCTATATCTGCTGCCCTATAGCTGCTGCCCTATATCTGCTGCCCTATAGCTGCTGCCCTATAGCTGCTGCCCTATATCTGCTGCCCTATATCTGCTGCCCTATATCTGCTGCCCTATAGCTGCTGCCCTATATCTGCTGCCCTATATCTGCTGCCCTATATCTGCTGCCCTATAGCTGCTGCCCTATATCTGCTGCCCTATAGCTGCTGCCCTATAGCTGCTGCCCTATATCTGCTGCCCTATATCTGCTGCCCTATAGCTGCTGCCCTATATCTGCTGCCCTATAGCTGCTGCCCTATATAAGTTTTGATGTCTTCACTATTATTATCCAATATAGTAAAAATAAAGAAAAACCCTTGAATGAGTGGGTGTGTCAACTTTTGATTGATACTGCATTTATAAAAAATGTATGATACACGAGACATCTGTCTGATTCACGCCTGTCTGGGTGGACTAGTCCATTGCGGAGGGCATGGCTCACTAGTAGTACATTTAGCCTACCTTTTTAATTCCCATCATTTCTAATCTACAATGTTTGTTTGGTTACGGTAACGGTTACGGTGTTTGGTTACGGTTTTGTCAGCCATTATGCTGTCCCAGATTGTGGCACCAATTGCTAGCAGCTTTGACCTGCTCTGATTACCAGAGATATGCCTTGCAAAGCGCGACAACAGTCACAATAATGCATAAATTAAACAATTAAAACCACCCGGGTTCAACACGGTACCCGGGGAAAAACCACCCGGGTTCAACACGGTACCCGGGGGAAAACCACCCGGGTTCAACACGGTACCCGGGGGAAAACCACCCGGGTTCAACACGGTACCTGGGGGAAAACTGCCGCGTAACACCAAACATGTAACACAACAATCCTACACAAAGACAATGGGGGGAAACAGAGGAATATATATATACAGTGGGGCAAAAAAGTATTTCGTATTTAGTCAGCCACCAATTGTGCAAGTTCTCCTACTTAAAAAGATGAGAGAGGCCTGTAATTTTCATCATAGGTACACTTCAACTATGACAGACAAAATGAGAAGAAAAAATATTCCTGAAAATTACATTGTAGGATTTTTTATGAATTTATTTGTAAATTATGGTGGAAAATAAGTATTTGGTCAATAACAAAAGTTTATCTCAATACTTTGTTATATACCTTTGTTGGCAATGACAGAGGTTAAACGTTTTCTGTAAGTCTTCACAAGGTTTTCACACACTGTTGCTGGTATTTTGGCCCATCCTCCATGCAGATCTCCTCTAGAGCAGTGATGTTTGGGGGCTGTTGCTGGGCAACATGGACATTCAACTCCCTCCAAAGATTTTCTATGGGGTTGAGATCTGGAGACTAGCTAGGCCACTCCAGGACCTTGAAATGCTTCTTACGAAGCCACTCCTTCGTTGCCCAGGCGGTGTGTTTGGGATCATTGTCATGCTGAAAGACCCAGCCACGTTTCATCTTCAATGCCCTTGCTGATGGTTTTCACTCAAAATCTCACGATACATGGCCCCATTCATTCTTTCCTTTACACGGATCAGTCTTCCTGGTCCCTTTGGTGTTCTTTGGATGCAACTCAGCATTCTTTGTCCTCCAAACACGACGAGTTGAGTTTTTACCAAAAAGTTCGATTTTGCTTTCATCTGACCATATGACATTCTCCCAATCTTCTTCTGGATCATCCAAATGCTCACTAGCAAACTTCAGACGGGCCTGGACATGTACTGGCTTAAGCAGGGGGACACGTCTGGCACTGCAGGATTTGAGTCCCTGGCGGCGTAGTGTGTTACTGATGGTAGGCTTTGTTACTTTGGTCCCAGCTCTCTGCAGGTCATTCACTAGATCAGAGGTTGGTTGGTTCTGGGATTTTTGCTCACCGTTCTTGTGATCATCAGTGGTCTTGTATGTCTTCCATTTCCTAACAATTGCTCCCACAGTTGATTTCTTCAAACCAAGCGGCTTACCTCTTGCAGATTCAGTCTTCCCAGCCTGGTGCAGGTCTACAATTTTGTTTCTGGTGTCCTTTGACAGCTCTTTGGTCTTGGCCATAGCGGAGTTTGGAGTGTTTGAGGTTGTGGACAGGTGTCTTTTATACTGATAACAAGTTCAAACAGGTGCCATTAATACAGGTAACGAGTGGAGGGCAGAGGAGCCTCTTCAAGAAGAAGTTACAGGTCTGTGAGAGCCAGAAATCTTGCTTGTTTGTAGGTGACCAAATACTTATTTTCCACCATAATTTGCAAATAAATTCATTAAAAATCCTACAATGTGATTTTCTACAATGTGATTTTTCTCATTTTGTCTGTCATAGTTGAAGTGTACCTATGATGAAAATTACAGGCCTCTCTCATCTTTTTAAGTGGGAGAACTTGCACAATTGGTGGCTGACTAAATACAATGTGATTAGGGAATGTAAACCAGGTGTGCGGGGAAACAAGACAAAACAAATGGAAAATGACAAGTGGAGCGGCGATGGCTAGAAGACCGATGGCGTCGACCGCCGAACGCCGCCCGAACAAGGCGGCGTTTGGACCATTTCCTGTCCTGATAAGCATTCAAAATGTAACGAGTACTTTTGGGTGTCAGGGAAAATGTACGGAGTAAAAAATCCATTATTTTATTTAGTAATGTAGTTTGAGTTTGAGTTTATTTTTATTTTTACAGGGACAGTGCACATTAATCAACATTTCAGTAAAAGTGCCGGTTTTAGCCAACCGGCTAATTTTCAACCGCAGTCCCTGGGCAGGTTATTAAAAACAATTACAATATAGACAATAGCAACATAGAACAAGCAAGACATAGCATACAGACAGAGCAACATAGGACAAGCAAGACATAGCATACAGACAGAGCAACATAGGACAAGCAAGACGTAGCATACAGACAGAGCAGCATAGAACAAGCAAGACGTAGCATACAGACAGAGCAACATAGGACAAGCAAGACATAGCATACAGACAGAGCAACATAGGACAAGCAAGACATAGCATACAGACAGAGCAACATAGGACAAGCAAGACATAGCATACAGACAGAGCAACATAGGACAAGCAAGACGTAGCATACAGACAGAGCAACATAGGACAAGCAAGACATAGCATACAGACAGAGCAACATAGAACAAGCAAGACATAGCATACAGACAGAGCAACATAGGACAAGCAAGACGTAGCATACAGACAGAGCAACATAGAACAAGCAAGACATAGCATACAGACAGAGCAACATAGGACAAGCAAGACGTAGCATACAGACAGAGCAACATAAAACAAAAAGCAGCAAGACAAAATTCATAAAAGCAACAAAGTGTTTCCACACCTCACAAGCTACAGACAACAGACAACATGGAGAGCGGCAACACACAGCTAGGGACCATGTTCACAAATCTGATTGACCTTTAGCCATGTCTTCAAGCATTTTGTGAAAGTGTGATATGTGGTGCAGTTATGTGTGTCTGATGGCAGTGTATTCCAGACATGGGAAGCTCTCACAGAGAATGCAGATTTACTAAAGGTGCTTTTCCTTAGGGGAACTATACAGTCACCTCTCATGGCAGACCTTGTGGATCTGCTGCCATATGTCTGGGTTTTCTGTTTAACAAAAATATTGAGTGGAGGGGGAGCCAGGCCATTGAGGATCTTGAATACAAGACATGCGTCGGTGTATTGCACAAGATTTTCCCAACTCAAGAGCTCATGCTTTCTAAGGATGTGACAATGATGATGGCTATTGGGCTTCCTATCAAGCACTTTGAGAGCCTGTTTGTAGACAGACTGAATAGGTTTTAATGTTGTACAGCAAGCTTGGGCCCAACTAGTCAAGCAGTATGTTAAGTGGGGGAGTATCATAGATTTGAAGTATAGTTTTGCTACCTCTGTAGTCAAACAATTTCGTATAAATCGGAAATTAGCTAGGTTGAATTTGGTTATTTGAATTACCTTTTTCACATGCTTTTTAAAAGAGAGGTTGGAATCAAGTATGATGCCAAGGTACTTAAAATCGGATACCACCTGGAGCTTCTCCCCAGACACATAGACATCTGGCTCAGTAGCATCTGTTGCCCTCTTTGTGAAGAACATGCAAACAGTTTTTTTCACATTGAGATGCAAACACGAGTCACTGAGCCACTTTGTAACCTGGACCATTACAGTAGTGAGTTCTTGTGCAGCTTGTTGTTTGCTCTTGTGAAGTTAAAGTTGTCAAAAATATAAATAGTAAAGTAGAGATACCCCAAAAAGCTACTTAAGTAGTACTTTAAAGTATTTTCACTTAAGTACTTTACACCAGTGATGTCTATCGTCTATGTTTCTCCGCGTGTGTATAGGCAAACTGCTTGTATGTCATATTCAGTCCATAAAGAACCATGATTATGGTTTGAGTGAGAGGAACACAATGTCAGTTATACTTTAGGGACAAGTGTGTGTGTGTCTGTGTGTGTGTGCGCGGGCGTGTGTGTGTGTGTGTGTGTGTGTGTGTGTGTGTGTGTGTGTGTGTGTGTGTGTGTGTGTGTGTGTGTGTGTGTGTAGTACGATAGAGTTCTGGAACGTACAAGCACTTCTGAAACAGTGGCTTTTTATCTGTCTGGATTTAATGATGGACAGCTTGTGTGTGTTTGTTTCCTGACGATTAATACATTCATGGTCATTGGCTTTCACCACGGTAACCACCGAGGTCGGCATGGCAAACTGTCAGAGAGAGGGGGGGAAGACAGGGAGAGAGAAGATAGATTAGAGAGAGACAGGAGAGATGGATGAGAGAGCAGGAGAGAATAAGAAAGAGACCGCAGAGATGGATGAGAGATGGATGAGAGAGAGACAGGAGAGAGACAGGAGAGACACAGGAGAGTAGGAGAGAGACAGGAGAGAAGAAGATATATGAGAGAGAGACAGGAGAGATGGATGAGAGAGAGACAGGAGAGCAGGAGAAAAGAAGATGGATGAGAGAGAGACAGGAGAGATAGAGGAGAGAGACAGGATAGATGGAGGAGAGCAGGAGAGAGACAGGATAGATAGAGGAGAGCAGGAGAGAGACAGGATAGATAGAAGAGAGCAGGAGAGAGACAGGATAGATAGAAGAGAGCAGGAGAGAGACAGGATAGATAGAGGAGAGCAGGAGAGAGAGACAGGATAGATAGAGGAGAGCAGGAGAGAGACAGGATAGATAGAAGAGAGCAGGAGAGAGACAGGAGAGAGACAGGATAGATAGAAGAGAGCAGGAGAGAGACAGGATAGATAGAGGAGATATGGAGGAGAGAGAGACAGGATAGATAGAGGAGAGAGACAGGATAGATAGAAGAGAGCAGGAGAGAGACAGGATAGATAGAAGAGAGCAGGAGAGAGACAGGATAGATAGAGGAGATATGGAGGAGAGAGAGACAGGATAGATGGAGGAGAGAGAGACAGGAGAGATGGAGGAGAGAGACAGGATAGATGGAGGATGGCAGGAGAGAGACAGGATAGATGGAGGAGAGAGACAGGATAGATAGAGGAGAGATGGAGGAGAGAGAGACCAGATAGATGGAGGAGAGATGGAGGAGAGAGACAGGATAGATGGAGGAGAGAGACAGGATAGATAGAGGAGAGATGGAGGAGAGAGACAGGATAGATGGAGGAGAGAGAGACAGGAGAGATGGGGGAGAGATGGAGGAGAGAGAGACAGGATAGATGGAGGTGAGAGACAGGAGAGATGGAGGAGAGAGAGACAGGATAGATGGAGGAGAGATGGAGGAGAGAGAGACAGGAGAGATGGGGGAGAGATGGAGGAGAGAGAGACAGGATAGATGGAGGAGAGATGGAGGAGAGAGAGACAGGATAGATGGGGGAGAGATGAAGGAGAGAGAGACAGGATAGATGGAGGAGAGAGAGACAGGATAGATGGAGGAGAGAGACAGGATAGATAGAGGCGAGATGGAGGAGAGAGAGACAGGATAGATGGAGGAGAGATGGAGGAGAGAGAGACAGGAGAGATGGGGGAGAGAGAGACAGGATAGATGGAGGAGAGAGACAGGAGAGATGGAGGAGAGAGAGACAGGATAGATGGAGGAGAGATGGAGGAGAGAGAGACAGGAGAGATGGGGGAGAGATGGAGGAGAGAGAGACAGGATAGATGGAGGAGAGATGGAGGAGAGAGAGACAGGATAGATGGGGAGAGATGGAGGAGAGAGAGACAGGATAGATGGAGGAGAGAGAGACAGGATAGATGGAGGAGAGAGAGACAGGATAGATGGAGGAGAGAGACAGGATAGATGGAGGAGAGATGGAGGAGAGCAGAGTTCATCTGACCCTGGAGAAGTAGATTAGAGAAGTAGAGAAGTCCTGAAGTATCTCTTTAAAGCCCAGTTCATCGTTACCATAGGGATCTTCGTCTTCAGATGCTTTTGGGAAAGCGGGCCAGAGGGCTATAACACTCGTTCAAAGATAAAGGAGAAGAAAGAGAGGGATGAGGGAGGAGAGAAAGACAGAGGGAAGGTGGGGAATATATATTTTTAATCCATGTTAGAATAAGGCTGAAAAATCAAAGGGTCTGAATACTTTCAGAATGCTCTGTATATAGACATGGAATCACTGGTCACTTTAATAATGGAACGCTGGTCATTTTAATTATATTTACCTACCGTATATAATGACATCACAATACCAAGTAATGACATCACAATACCCCATAATGACATCACAATACCCCGTAATGACATCACAATACCAAGTAATGACATCACAATACCCATACTGACATCACAATACCCCATAATGACATCACAATACCCCATAATGACATCACAATACCCCGTAATGACATCACAATACCAAGTAATGACATCACAATACCCCATAATGACATCACAATACCCCATAATGACAAAGAAAAACTGTTTTTTAATTATTTTGCAAATGTATTAAAATATATATATATATATGAAATATTACATTTACATAAGTATTCAGAAGCATCTTTGGCATCAATTACAGCCTCGAGTCTTCTTGGGTATGCACACCTGGTATGCACACCTGTATTTGGGGAGTTGCTCCCATTCTTCTCTGCAGATCCTCTCAAGCTCTGTCAGGTTGGATGGGGAGCGTCGATATTTTCAGGTCTCTCCAGTAATGTTCAATCGGGTTCAAGTCCAGGCTCTGGCAGGGCCACTCAAGGACATTCAGAGACGTGTCCCGAAGCCACTCCTGTGTTGTCTTGGCTGTGTGCTTAGGGTCGTTGTCCTGTTGGAAGGTGAACCTTCACCCCAGTCTGAGGTCCTGAGCGCTCTGAAGCAGGTTTTCATCGGGGATCTCTCTGTACTTTGCTCCGTTCATCTTTACCTCGATCCTGACTAGTCTCCCAGTCCCTGCTGCTGAAAAACATCCCCACAGCATGATTCTGCCACCACCATGCTTCACTGTAGGGATGGTGCCAGGTTTCCTCCAGACGTGACGCTTGGCATTCAGGCCAAATAGTTCAATCTTGGTTTCATCAGACCAGAGAATCTTGTTTCTCATGGTCTGAGAGTCCTTTAGGTGCCTTTTGGCAAACTCCAAGTGGACTGTCAAATGCCTTTTACTGAGGTGTGGCTTCAGTCTGGTCACTCTACAATAAAGGCCTGATTGGTGGAGTGCTGCATAGATGGTTGTCCTTCAGGAAGGTTCTCCCACCTCCACAGAGGAACTCTGGAGCTCTGTCAGAGTGACTATCGGGTTCTTGGTCACCTCCCTGACCAATGCCCTTCTCCCCCGATTGCTCAGTTTGGCCGGGCGGCCAGCTCTAGGAAGAGTCTTGATAGTTCCAAACTTCTTCTATTTAAGAATGATGGACAGACATTTTTGGTAGCCTTCCCCAGATCTGTGCCTCGACACAATCCTGTCTCGGAGATCTACGGACAATCCCTTCAAACTCATGTCTTGGTGTTTGCTCTGACATGCACTGTCAACTGTGGGACCTTGTATAGACAGGTGTGTGCCTTTCCAAATCCTGTCCAATCAACTGAATTTACCACAGGTGGACTCCAATCAGGTTGTAGATACATATTAAGGATGATCAATGGAAACAGGATGAGCACCTGAGCTCAATTTAGATTCTCATAGCAAAGAGAATACTGAATATTTATTTAAATAAAGGGTCTGAATATTTATGTAAATAAGGTATTTCTGTTTTTTTACAACCTGTTTTTGCTTTGTCATTATGGGGTATTGTGATGTCATTAGGGGGTATTGTGATGTCATTAGGGGGTATTGTGATGTCATTATGGGGTATTGTGATGTCATTAGGGGGTATTGTGATGTCATTATGGGGTATTGTGTGTAGATTGATAAGGGAATTATAAAATCTATTTTAGAATGTCTATAACGTAACAAAATGTGGAACAAGCAAAACGGTCTGAATGCACTTTGAAGTCTGAATGCACTGTGAAGTAGATCTGTGTGTGTTTACTATAGAGTGCCTGGAGCACCTGAGATGAGGGTTACCAGAGGGAAATGTCACTGTTTGCGGTAGAGCACACACACACTAAGACACACTGACTCTCTGTATATTGAGGGAAACTCATTAGTTCTAGAAGTATGACACATTCTAGAAGTATGACACGTTCTAGAAGTATGACATGTTCTAGAAGTATGACACATTCTAGAAGTATGACATGTTCTAGAAGTATGACACATTCTAGAAGTATGACACATTCTAGAAGTATGACACGTTCTAGAAGTATGACATGTTCTAGAAGTATGACACATTCTAGAAGTATGACACGTTCTAGAAGTATAATACGTTCTAGAAGTATGACATGTTCTAGAAGTATAACACGTTCTAGAAGTATAACACATTCTAGAAGTATAACACATTCTAGAAGTATAACACATTCTAGAAGTATAACACATTGTTGAAGTATAACACATTCTAGAAGTATAACACATTCTAGAAGTATAACACATTCTAGAAGTATACACATTCTAGAAGTATAACACGTTCTAGAAGTATAACACATTCTAGAAGTATAACACATTCTAGAAGTATACACATTCTAGAAGTATAACACATTCTAGAAGTATACACGTTCTAGAAGTATAACACATTCTAGAAGTATACACATTCTAGAAGTATAACACATTCTAGAAGTATACACGTTCTAGAAGTATGGCATGTTCTAGAAGTATAACACATTCTAGAAGTATAACACATTCTAGAAGTATAACACATTCTAGAAGTATACACGTTCTAGAAGTATAACACGTTCTAGAAGTATAACACATTCTAGAAGTATGACATGTTCTAGAAGTATGACATGTTCTAGAAGTATAACACATTCTAGAAGTATAACACATTCTAGAAGTATAACACATTCTAGAAGTATAACACATTCTAGAAGTATAACACATTCTAGAAGTATGACATGTTCTAGAAGTATGACACATTGTAGAAGTATGACACATTCTAGAAGCATAAGATTCTAGAAGTATAACACATTCTAGAAGTATGACACATTCTAGAAGCATACGATTCTAGAAGTATAACACATTCTAGAAGTATGACACATTCTAGAAGCATAAGATTCTAGAAGTATGACACATTTTAGAAGTATAACACATTCTAGAAGTATAACATTCTAGAAGTATGACACGTTCTAGAAGTATAACATTCTAGAAGTATACTGTGTTTGGCCACCTGCTGGCTTCTGAAGGCTAGTTTCAGCTCTACGGAGTCAGGCTCTTGTTGGTTGATACTAATATGAGATCATACTTGGATTTGGAACAAGCTACTTGTCTTTCTCTTACATTTTTTCACGTGCTCTTCTTACATTTCTCTGTCCTCATTCCCTCTCTCCCCTCCCCACTCTCATTCCCACCTGATTGAACTTACACAATGAAAACAATACATTTTAGGTCTCTCTGTCTCTCGCTGTGACCCTCTCTCTCTCTCATTCAAATTCAATTCAAATGGCTTTATTGACATGGGAAACATGTGTTAACATTGCCAAAGCAAGTGAAATAGATAATAAGCAAAAGTTAAATAAACAATAAAAATGAACAGTAAACATTACAGTCACAGAAGTTCCAAAAGAATAAAGACATTTCAGATGTCATATTATGTCTCTATACAGTGTTGTAATGATGTGCAAATAGTTAAAGTACACAAGGGAAAATAAATAAGCATAAATATGGGTTGTATTTACAATGGTGTTTGTTCTTCTCCCTTTTCTCGTGGCAACAGGTCACAAATCTTGCTGCTGTGATGTCACACTGTGTTATTTCACCCAGTAGATATGGGAGTTTATCAAAATCGGGTTTATTTTCTAATTCTTTGTGGGTCTGTGTAATCTGAGGGAAATATGTCTCTCTAATATGGTCATACATTTGGCAGGAGGTTTGGATGTGCAGCTCAGTTTCCACCTTAATTTGTGGGCAGTGAGCACATAGTCTTCTCTTGAGAGCTATGTCTGCCTACGGCGGCCTTTCTCAATACCAAGGCTATGCTCACTGAGTCTCTACATAGTCAAAGCTTTCCTTAAGTTTGGGTCAGTCACAGTGGTCAGGTATTCTGCCACTGTGTACTCTCTGTTTAGGGACAAATAGCATTCTAGTTTGCTCTGTTTTTTAATGAATTCTTTCCAATGTGTCAAGTAATTATCTTTTTGTTGTCTCATGATTTGATTGGGTCTAATTGTGTTGCTGTCGTGGGGCTATGTGGAGTCTGTTTGTGTTTGTGAACAGAGCTCCAGGACCAGCTTGCTTAGGGGACTCTTCTCCAGGTTCATCTCTCTGTAGGTGATGGATTTGTTGTGGGAGGTTTGGGAATCTCTTCCTTTTAGGTGGTTGTAGAATTTAACGCCTCTTTTGTGGATTTTGATAATTAGTGGGTATCAGCCTAATTCTGCTCTGCATGCAGAGTCTCAATTTGGTGTTTGTCCCATTTAGTGAATTCTTGGTTGGTGAGCGGACCGCAGACCTCACAACCACAATCTCTCTCTCTCTTGTTCCGTGACCCCCTCCGCCCCCCCTCTCTTTCTCGCTCTCTCTCTGATTTCACGCTCCAGCTGTCTCTTTCTCTCTCTGTAGAGTTCTGTCTGTCCCTGCAGGCTAACTAACTACTGGCAACAATACCACCAGCAATGCATGCCTGTGTGTGTGTTGTGTGTGTGTGTGTGTGTGTGTGTGTGTGTGTGTGTGTGTGTGTGTGTGTGTTGTGTTTGACCCACTTGATGATGTCAGAGTCCAGAATACATTGTGAGTTATTAAAAAAATAAATATCTGTGTGTTTTTTGTGTGTGTGTGTGTGTGTGTGTGTGTGTGTGTGTGTGTGTGTGTGTGTGTGTGTGTGTGTGTGTGTGTGTGTGTGTGTGTGTGTGTGTGTCCAGTGTTTTATTACTTGTGTTTTCGTTGACCTATAAACCCAGCGGAACATTTCGCTTCCCCTTTGCCGCTCGCTCCCTCCTGAGTCCTGACCAAGAGATGGAGGTTTAAACACTGAGTCCTGACCAAGAGATGGAGGTTTAAACACTGAGTCCTGACCAAGAGATGGAGGTTTAAACACTGAGTCCTGACCAAGAGATGGAGGTTTAAACACTGAGTCCTGACCAAGAGATGGAGGTTTAAACACTGAGTCCTGACCAAGAGATGGAGGTTTAAACACTGAGTCCTGACCAAGAGATGGACGTTAAAACACTGAGTCCTGACCAAGAGATGGAGGTTTAAACACTGAGTCCTGACCAAGAGATGGAGGTTTAAACATTGAGTCCTGACCAAGAGATGGAGCTTTAAACACTGAGTCCTGACCAAGAGATGGACGTTAAAACACTGAGTCCTGACCAAGAGATGGAGGTTTAAACACTGAGTCCTGACCAAGAGATGGAGGTTTAAACATTGAGTCCTGACCAAGAGATGGAGCTTTAAACACTGAGTCCTGACCAAGAGATGGAGCTTTAAACACTGAGTCCTGACCAAGAGATGGAGCTTTAAACACTGAGTCCTGACCAAGAGATGGAGCTTTAAACACTGAGTCCTGACCAAGAGATGGAGCTTTAAACACTGAGTCCTGACCAAGAGATGGACGTTAAAACACTGAGTCCTGACCAAGAGATGGACGTTAAAACACTGAGTCCTGACCAAGAGATGGAGCTTTAAACACTGAGTCCTGACCAAGACATGGAGCTTTAAACACTGAGTCCTGACCAAGAGATGGAGGTTTAAACACTGAGTCCTGACCAAGAGATGGAGGTTTAAACACTGAGTCCTGACCAAGAGATGGACGTTAAAACACTGAGTCCTGACCAAGAGATGGAGGTTTAAACACTGAGTCCTGACCAAGAGATGGAGGTTTAAACACTGAGTCCTGACCAAGAGATGGAGCTTTAAACACTGAGTCCTGACCAAGCGATGGAGCTTTAAACACTGAGTCCTGACCAGGAGATGGAGCTTTAAACACTGAGTCCTGACCAAGAGATGGAGCTTTAAACACTGAGTCCTGACCAAGAGATGGAGCTTTAAACACTGAGTCCTGACCAAGAGATGGAGCTTTAAACACTGAGTCCTGACCAAGAGATGGAGGTTTGTTTAAACACTGAGTCCTGACCAAGAGATGGAGCTTTAAACACTGAGTCCTGACCAAGAGATGGAGCTTTAAACACTGAGTCCTGACCAAGAGATGGAGGTTTAAACACTGAGTCCTGACCAAGAGATGGAGCTTTAAACACTGAGTCCTGACCAAGAGATGGAGCTTTAAACACTGAGTCCTGACCAAGAGATGGAGCTTTAAACACTGAGTCCTGACCAAGAGATGGAGGTTTAAACACTGAGTCCTGACCAAGAGATGGAGCTTTAAACACTGAGTCCTGACCAAAAGATGGAGCTTTAAACACTGAGTCCTGACCAAGAGATGGAGCTTTAAACACTGAGTCCTGACCAAGAGATGGACGTTAAAACACTGAGTCCTGACCAAGAGATGGACGTTAAAACACTGAGTCCTGACCAAGAGATGGAGCTTTAAACACTGAGTCCTGACCAAGAGATGGACCTGCTCTTTAAAGATGTTATATCTAAGTCTAAACTGTAATCAGATGCTCTCATTATACAGCATCATTTATCAGTCATATTTGTGAGGGACATTACAGTAACAGTTTTGGGTTTGGGAGTCGGGTTTGGGAGTCGGTTTGGGAGTCGGTTTGGGAGTTGGTTTGGGAATCGGTTTGGGAGTCGGTTTGGGAGTCGGTTTGGGAGTCGGGTTTGGGAGTCGGTTTGGGAGTCGGTTTGGGAGTCGGTTTGGGAGTCGGGTTTGGGAGTCGGTTTGGGAGTCGGTTTGGGAGTCGGTTTGGGAGTCGGTTTGGGGTCAATTGGAATTGAAGGCAGTCAATTCAGAAAGCAAACTGAATAATTGAAAATATGGCATCTATTTTCAATCTTCTCAATAAACTGAAGAAAACAAGATATTTATTTCAAAAGTGGTTACATTTTTTAAAGTAAAACAATTCAAATGAAATTCGAATTGACATTAACCCTGGAGGGAGTAATCTGTCACCTTACTGCCTGACATAATGCATCATTCACAGATAATCTGTCACCTTACTGCCTGACATAATGCATCATTCACAGATAATCTGTCACCTAAATCCCTGACATAATGCATCATTCACAGATAATCTGTCACCTAAATCCCTGACATAATGCATCATTCACAGATAATCTGTCACCTAAATCCCTGACATAATGCATCATTCACAGATAATCTGTCGCTTTACTGCATGACATAATGCATCACTCACAGATAATCTGTCACCTAAATCCCTGATATAATGCATCATTCACAGATAATCTGTCACCTAAATCCCTGACATAATGCATCATTCACAGATAATCTGTCACTTTACTGCATGACATAATGCATCACTCACAGATAATCTGTCACCTAAATCCCTGACATAATGCATCATTCACAGATAATCTGTCACCTAAATCCCTGACATAATGCTTCATTCACAGATAATCTGTCACCTAAATCCCTGACATAATGCATCATTCACAGATAATCTGTCACCTAAATCCCTGACATAATGCATCATTCACAGATAATCTGTCACCTAAATCCCTGACATAATGCATCATTCACAGATAATGTGTCACCTAAATCCCTGACATAATGCATCATTCACAGATAATGTGTCACCTAAATCCCTGACATAATGCATCATTCACAGATAATCTGTCACCTAAATCCCTGACATAATGCATCATTCACAGATAATCTGTCACCTAAATCCCTGACATAATGCATCATTCACAGATAATCTGTCACCTAAATCCCTGACATAATGCATCATTCACAGATAATCTGTCACCTAAATCCCTGACATAATGCATCATTCACAGAAAATCTGTCACATTACTGCCTGACATAATGCATCATTCACAGATAATCTGTCACATTACTGCCTGACATAACGCATCATTCACAGATAATCTGTCACATTACTGCCTGACATAACGCATCATTCACAGATAATCTGTCAC
>NC_034182.2:43279928-43281394 GCF_002021735.2 Oncorhynchus kisutch
TACTGCCTCTGATCTGGAGGACTCACTAAACAGAGAACATCTCTGGTCATCCCTACTGCCTCTGATCTGGAGGACTCACTAAACTGAGAACATCCCTGGTCATCCCTACTGTCTCTGATCTGGAGGACTCACTAAACAGAGAACATCCCTGGTCATCCCTACTGTCTCTGATCTGGAGGACTCACTAAACAGAGAACATCCCCGGTCATCTCTACTGCCTCTGATCTGGAGGACTCACTAAACAGAGAACATCCCTGGTCCCTACTGCCTCTGATCTGGAGGACTCACTAACAGAGAACATCCCTGGTCATCCCTACTGCCTCTGATCTGGAGGACTCACTAAACAGAGAACATCCCTGGTCATCCCTACTGCCTCTGATCTGGAGGACTCACTAAACAGAGAACATCCCTGGTCATCCCTACTGCCTCTGATCTGGAGGACTCACTAAACAGAGAACATCCCTGGTCATCCCTACTGCCTCTGATCTGGAGGACTCACTAAACAGAGAACATCCCTGGTCATCCCTACTGTCTCTGATCTGGAGGACTCACTAAACTGAGAACATCCCTGGTCATCTCTACTGCCTCTGATCTGGAGGACTCACTAAACAGAGAACATCCCTGGTCATCCCTACTGCCTCTGATCTGGAGGACTCACTAAACAGAGAACATCCCTGGTCATCCCTACTGCCTCTGATCTGGAGGACTCACTAAACAGAGAACATCTCTGGTCATCCCTACTGCCTCTGATCTGGAGGACTCACTAAACTGAGAACATCCCTGGTCATCTCTACTGCCTCTGATCTGGAGGACTCACTAAACAGAGAACATCCCTGGTCCCTACTGCCTCTGATCTGGAGGACTCACTAAACAGAGAACATCCCCGGTCATCCCTACTGTCTCTGATCTGGAGGACTCACTAAACAGAGAACATCCCTGGTCTCCCTACTGTCTCTGATCTGGAGGACTCACTAAACAGAGAACATCCCCGGTCATCCCTACTGTCTCTGATCTGGAGGACTCACTAAACAGAGAACATCCCTGGTCATCCCTACTGTCTCTGATCTGGAGGACTCACTAACAGAAACATCCCTGGTCATCCCTACTGCCTCTGATCTGGAGGACTCACTAAACAGAGAACATCCCTGGTCATCCCTACTGCCTATGATCCCTGGTTCATACCCTATGCCTTCGATCTGGACTCACTAAACAGAGAACACATCCCTGGTCATCCCTACTGCCTCTGATCTGGAGGACTCAACTAAACAGAGAAATCCCTGCTGTCATTCCCTACTGATCTCTGATCTGGAGGACATCACTAAACAGAGAACATCCCTGGTCATCCCTACTGCCTCTGATCTGGAGGACTCACTAAAACAGAGAACATCCCTGGTCCCTCCCTACCTTGCCTCTGATCTGGCGGACTCACTAACTGAGAAAATCCCTGGTCATCCCTACTGCCTCTG
>NC_034182.2:43281494-43353994 GCF_002021735.2 Oncorhynchus kisutch
GAGAGAGAGAGTGAGAAGAGAGGGAGACGAGAAGAGTGTCAACCATTTAGTAACACCTGACTGATTATTATTTTCTCCATATCTACCAGTCTGTCCGTCCATCTCGGGATCGGATGCCCTGGTTGCCAGGCGATGTATTCCTACATGGCGTCGGGATCGGATGCCCTGGTTGCCAGGCGATGTATTCCTACATGGCGTTGGGATCGGATGCCCTGGTTGCCAGGCGATGTATTTCTACAAGGCGTTGCCAGGTTGACCAGAGTACATGTCGGTAACAAGCCATTGTCATGTTGTGTGACATCAATGTGCAGTCCTGTGTCGCAGACAGACTGTGCAGATGTACTGCACTCACACATACACACACACACACACACACACACACACACACACACAGCACGTTCCTGCAGTGTCGTCGGGTGACGGGAGAATCATTTCACAATCCTCTCTCACCATCTGTGATGATAATCTGTGTGTGTGTACAGGGCAGACAGGCCAGGGGGTTGATGAGGCCGTCTGAGGGATTTACTACTCATTTCCTATGTCTCTGATAATCTGGCTGTGTGTGTAGTCATTTCCTGTGTGTCTTTGTGTCTGTTGGTCTGTGTGTGTGCGCGTGTGCGCGTGCTATATACCATTGTAGGATATAGTACCATAGTAGGATATAGTACCATAGTAGGATATAGTACCATAGTAGGATATAGTACCATAATAGGATATAGTACCATAACAGGATATAGTACCATAACAGAGTATAGTACCATAGTAGGATATAGTACCATAATAGGATATAGTACCATAATAGGATATAGTACCATAGTAGGATATAGTACCATAGTAGGATATAGTACCATAGTAGGATATAGTACCATAGTAGGATATAGTACCATAACAGGATATAGTACCATAGTAGGATATAGTACCATAGTAGGATATAGTACCATAGTAGGATATAGTACCATAGTAGGATATAGTACCATAGTAGGATATAGTACCATAGTAGGATATAGTACCATAACAGGATATAGTACCATAGTAGGATATAGTACCATAGTAGGATATAGTACCATAGTAGGATATAGTACCATAGTAGGATATAGTACCATAGTAGGATATAGTACCATAGTAGGATATAGTACCATAGTAGGATATAGTACCATAGTAGGATATAGTACCATAGTAGGATATAGTACCATAACAGGATATAGTACCATAGTAGGATATAGTACCATAGTAGGATATAGTACCATAGTAGGATATAGTACCATAGTAGGATATAGTACCATAGTAGGATATAGTAGGATATAGTACCATAGTAGGATATAGTACCATAGTAGGATATAGTACCATAACAGGATATAGTACCATAACAGGATATAGTACCATAGTAGACCATAGTACCATAGTAGGATATAGTACCATAGTAGGATATAGTACCATAGTAGGATATAGTACCATAGTAGGATATAGTACCATAGTAGGATATAGTACCATAGTAGGATATAGTACCATAGTAGGATATAGTACCATAGTAGGATATAGTACCATACAGGATATAGTACCATAGTAGGATATAGTACCATAGTAGGATATAGTACCATAGTAGGATATAGTACCATAGTAGGATATAGTACATAGTAGGATATAGTACCATAGTAGGATATAGTACCATAAGCTAGGATATAGTACCATAGTAGGATATAGTACCATAGTAGGATATAGTACCATAGTAGGATATAGTACCATAGTAGGATATAGTACCATAGTAGGATATAGTACCATAGTAGATATAGTACCATAGTAGGATATAGTACCATAGTAGGATATAGTACCATAGTAGGATATAGTACCATAAGTAGGATATAGTACCATAGTAGGATATAGTACCATAGTAGGATATAGTACCATAGTAGGATATAGTACCATAGTAGGATATAGTACCATAGTAGGATATAGTACCATAGTAGGATATAGTACCATAGTAGGATATAGTACCATAGTAGGATATAGTACCATAGTAGGATATAGTACCATAGTAGGATATAGTACCATAGTAGGATATAGTAGGATATAGTACCATAGTAGGATATAGTACCATAGTAGGATATAGTACCATAACAGGATATAGTACCATAGTAGGATATAGTACCATAGTAGGATATAGTACCATAGTAGGATATAGTAGGATATAGTACCATAGTAGGATATAGTACCATAGTAGGATATAGTACCATAACAGGATATAGTACCATAACAGGATATAGTACCATAGTAGACCATAGTAGACCATAGTACCATAACAGGATATAGACTCAGCAAAAAAAGAAACGTCCTCTCACTGTCCACTGCGTTTATTTTTCAGCAAACTAAACATGTGTAAATATTCGTATGAACATAACAAGATTCAACAACTGAGACAAACTGAACAAGTTCCACAGACATGTGACTAACAGAAATTGAATAATGTGTCCCTGAACAAAGGGGGGAGGGGGGGGGGGGTCAAAATCAGAAGTAACAGTCAGTATCTGGTGTGGCCACCAGCTGCATTAAGTACTGCAGTGCATCTCCTCATCATGGACTGCACCAGATTTGCCCGTTCTTGATGTGAGATGTTAACCCACTCTTCCACCAAGGCACCTGCAAGTTCCCTGACATTTCTGGGGGGAATGGCCCTAGCCCTCACCCTCCGATCCAACAGGTCCCAGACGTGCTCAATGGGATTGAGATCCGGGCTCTTCGCTGGCCATGGCAGAACACTGACATTCCTGTCTTGCAGGAAATCATGCACAGAAGGAGCAGTATGGCTGGTGGCATTGTCATGCTGGAGCGTCATGTCAGGATGAGCCTGCAGGAAGGGTACCACATGAGGGAGGAGGATGTCTTCCCTGTAACGGACAGCGTTGAGATTGCCTGTAATGACAAAGGGCTCAGTCCGATGATGTTGTGACACACCGCCCCAGACCATGACGGACCCTCCACCTCGGTCCCGCTCCAGAGTACAGGCCTCGGTGAAACGCTCATTCCTTCGACGATAAACGCAAATCCACCCCTGGTGAGACAAAACCGTGACTCCTCAGTGAAGACTACTTTCTGCCAGTCCTGTCTGGTCCAGCGACGGTGTGTTTGTGTCCATAGGCGACGTTGTTGCCGGTGATGTCTGGTGAGGACCTGCCTTACAACAGGCCAACAAGCCCCCAGTCCAGCCTCTCTCAGTCTATTGCGGACAGTCTGAGCACTGATGGAGGGATTGTGCATTCCTGGTGTAACTCGAGCAGTTGTTGTTGCCGTCCTGTACCTGTCCCGCAGGTGTGATGTTTGGATGTACCGATCCTGTGCAGGATTTGTTACACGTGGTCTGCCACTGCGAGGACGGTCAGCTGTGCATCCTGTCTCCCTGTAGCTCTGTCTTAGGTGTCTCACAGTACGGACATTGCAATTTATTGCCCTGCCCACATCTGCAGTCCTCATGCCTCCTTGCAGCATGCCTAAGGCACGTTCACGCAGATGAGCAGGGACACTGGGCATCTTTCTTTTGGTGTTTTTCAGAGTCAGTAGAAAGGCCTCTTTAGTGTCCTAATTTTTCATAACTGTGACCTTAATTGCCTACCGTCTGTAAGCTGTTAGTTTCTTAACGACCGTTCCACAGGTGCATGCTAATGAATTGTTTATGGTTTATTGAACAAGCATGGGAAACAGTGTTTAAACCCTTTACAATGAAGATCTGTGACGTTATTTGGATTTTTTTATTAATTATCTTTGAAAGACAGGGTCCTGAAAAAGGGACGTTTATTAACATAGTAGGATATAGCACCTACTTCTGTATGGCACCTTACTGTTTAGCAAACACCGTTTATACTGTAACTAGTGTGTACACGCACACACACACCTGCATGCACTGTAGGTAAAAATACACAGTCAGTCTGTGACCAGAGAGTACATCATGACATAACACTAAAGCTATCTCAAACAGGCTCTTTTCCTGACCCCTGACCTCAGGTTGCCATGACAGGTCTCTCATACGTCACACCTATTGTCTGAGTAGAGTGTAGTTACTCCTAGATGCTGATCTTTGTCAGTTTTGCATTTACCCCAACAATGGTTAAGATTGTGATGTTGGGGACGCTGATCCTAAATCTGTGCCTAGGCAAATCTTCGTTTTTATTTACAGAATGGGTGTAACAGAGTTTAGGAGACTCCAACAACATGGCTCTGGGGTGAAGTTTGCCCCTAGTACAGATCTAGGAACAGTTTCCCCTCCCCCAATCTTAACCCTCAACCATTAGTGAGGGTAATCTAAAACAGACCCAAGATCAGCATTTATATATAATTATTTGTATTTCTTTAAAAAAAAATTTTTTATTTAACTAGTTAAGAAGAAATTATTAGTTACAATGATGGGCTACCCTGGCCAAACTCTGGGCCAATTTTGCACCGCCCAATGGGACTCCAAACCACGGCAGTTGTGATACAGCCTGGAATCGAACCAGGGTCTGTAGTGATATCTCTAGCACTGAGATGCAGTGCGTTAGACCGCTGCGCCACTCGGGAGCATCTAGCTGCTACGTCACACCTGTTTCTTCTAGACTCCTAAACCTGTAAGACGATTCACCGCTCATAAAAACTAAAGAGAGAAAAGGACATTTAGGATGATCTCTCGCTCTCTCTGTTTAATGTTGAGGGACTATGAGTTGATATACCGCATTGTCCTCCACGATACAAATACTGTAGAATTCATGAAAACATGAATAAAGTATGAAAATAAATATCATAAGCCACTATTTTAACTCTCCTCTCCCCAAATCACTGTTCACACACACAAACTCACACAATAGAAACATTTACATACAGAAATAGTTAAGCGTCATAAATCTTACCTCTATTGACACATTACACCGTTTTGGATGAATAAATCTATCCCACGGAATTTGCGCTCTCTCTCTCTCTCTCTCTTTCAAACTGTTCAATGTCTTTGCAAACAATCAAAGTAATTAAGCTCTACCGGACAAATCCGTTCATTATCTAATAGTTGTTTACTCGAATGAAAATCCTGTATTCCCGAACAGTTGATAGAACGAAAAAGCCGTTATGATATTGTGACAGTCGGTCAGTTCGCTGCTGTCGGTACAGACCGTACGCGGCTTGAGCTGTCAGAGAAAGGTGACGCTCTAGACACGCCCCCTCGGTCCGGGACAGAGATTCAACAATCCGACCACACATACTCACAAACACTTTTTAAAACGGGTCAATTTGATATTTGTTATGAAAACGATTGTATTCTGTTTAGAGGTTTCAATAAGCCTAATCTTTTTCACTTTCCTATCCAATGAAATCACTTCAATGCACATTTGTGTTTTATTCTATGTAATGTTTACTGTTCATTTTTATTGTTTATTTCACTTTTATATATTATCTACCTCACTTGCTTTGGCAATGTTAACACATGTTTCCCATGTCAATAAAGCCCCTTGAATTGAATTGGTCCTGTTCCACTGCTTAGACGTTGCATGCATCAACCAATAGTTGCGTGCCACATCATCGACTGTGTCAACATCTATCAGATTGCTATAACAGTAAGTGGTTAGTTGGTAAAACACCCATCCAGGCCGTTGTAAGATCCGGCAACGTCTAAGCAGTGGAATCTGACCTATATGTCTACCTTGCCAGGATGTCATGTAGCCTCTACTAAGTCCCCAACAGCCGGATGTTCCGGTTTTCAGGGGAACTGGAAAGAGAGCTAGTTCCGCTTTTGCTGGACGTCAATAAAGCGACACCCCATTTTACTCATCGACATTTGCTGTATTGGTTGAACAGTGCAGAAGAGATTCACTTCACTACACATTCACTATGAACTGGACTGTGTGTTTACAGGCAGTAGGGCCTGTTATCATTCACTATGAACTGGACTGTGTGTTTACAGACAGTAGGGCCTGTCATCATTCACTATGAACTGGACTGTGTGTTTACAGGCACTATGAACTGGACTGTGTGTTTAGGGGCAGTAGGGCCTGCCATCATTCACTTTGAACTGGACTGTTTCCAGACAGTAGGGCCTGTCATCATTCACTATGAACTGGACTGTGTGTTTACAGGCAGTAGGGCCTGCCATCATTCACTATGAACTGGACTGTGTGTTTACAGGCAGTAGGGCCTGTCATCATTCACTTTGAACTGGACTGTGTGTTTACAGGCAGTAGGGCCTGTCATCATTCACTTTGAACTGGACTGTGTGTTTACAGGCAGTAGGGCCTGTCATCATTCACTATGAACAGGACTGTGTGTTTACAGGAAGTAGGGCCTGTCATCATTCACTATGAACTGGACTGTGTGTTTGGGCTCTGTGGTACTAACATACCTCAGAATTTGATTTATTTATTTAACCTTTATTTAACCAGGAAGGGCTCATTGAGATTTTAAATCTATTTTTCTAGAGCGTCCTGGCCAAGATAGGCAGCACCAAGTCATTACAAAAATTACAGACAGACAACATGAAGAACTACAAGTAATCTAGTAAAAACCATAGAATTCACAAGAGAATAACACAATTAAAAACATTGACAGTTCAGGGAATCAGCCTCAAAATCCTTCATCAGCGATTTAAAAACACCGATCGGGACAAGTTCTTCCAGTTTAAAAGTATTTTGTAAGGTGTTCCAAGACGATGGGGCAGAAGACATAAAAGCCCTTTTACCAAATTCAGTTCGGACATTTGGAACAGTTAGCAGGATAAAGTCCAGTGAACGAAGAGAGTACCCACCACATTTCTGAACAATAAAAATGCCCAAATAAAAAGGTAGTAAACCCAAAATATTTTTGTAAATAAAAGTATACCAGTGACTGAGCCTATGAGTGACTAGAGAAGGCCAGCCAACCCTGGTATACAAAGTGCAGTGGTGCGTAAGGGTTTTGCAGTTTAAAATAAATCTCAAAGTGCCATGGTAAAGAGTGTCAATTGATCTCAAACACTGAGCGGAAGCATTCATATATACAATATCCCCATAGTCTAGTAAAGGATAAATGTAGCTGATACTAGCCTCCTTCTGGCTTCAAAAGAAAAACAGGCCTTATTCCTAAAATAAAATTCAAATTTGAGCTTCAATTATTTTGTAAGTTGTTGAATATGCAATTTAAAAGAGAGGCCATCATCAATTAAAATTCCAAGATATTTATATGAGGTTACAACCTCAATCTCCTTGCCACGACAATAGGTAGTAATAGGTGAAAGGTCTATTTCTTGCTTTAGAAAACACCATTAGTTTAGTTTAGTCAGTATTGAGGATAAGCTTTGACACAAGGTATGTTGAACAGTATAAAAAGCAGTTTGCAAGTTCTGGAAAGCTTTTGTGAGAGACGAGGCACAACAGTAAATAACAGTATCATCAGCATAAAAATGAAGTTTTGCATTTTGGAAATTTTTGGCTAAATCATTTATATAAATAGTGAATAAGAGAGGACCAAGAACAGAGCCTTGGGGCACACCATTAAAGACAGACAATTTAACAGACATAAGCCCATCAAATTGAGTGCACTGAGTTCTATCAGACAGATAGTTAGAAAACCATGCAACTGCATGCTCTGAAAGACCTCCACTCGACAATCTCTGCCTCAGTATAGCATGATCAACTGTATCAAACGCCTTAGAGAGATCAATACAAAGTGAGACACAGTGCTGTTTTTTGTCAATGGCTTCAGTGATATAATTTACAACCTTCATGGCTGCTGTAATTGTGCTATAATATAATTTAACATTATTTTAATTGTTTTTTTTCACCTTTATTTAACTAGGCAAGTCAGTTAAGAACAAACTCTTATTTACAATGACGGCCTACCCCGGACAAACCCTAACCCTAACCCAGATGATGCTGGGCCAATTGTGCACCACCCTATGGTCACGGCCGGTTGTGATACAGCCTAGAATTGAACCAGGGTCTGTAGTGATGCCTTTAGCCCTAAGATGTGGTGTCTTAGACCGCTGCGCCACTCGGGATTCCAAATTAAAGTGTCTGTAATAGAATAAACGTGTTAAAATTAATGTAGACATTATGTAAATGCTCTTCTATAGCTACCTAAATCTGTTTTACAATTGAGGAGGAGGAGGACCAAGATGGCTGTGTGTGGTGGCTTCAATACAGGAATACCAAGATGGCTGTGTGGTGGCTTCAATACAGGAATACCAAGATGGCTGTGTGGTGGCTTCAATACAGGAATACCAAGATGGCTGTGTGGTGGCTTCAATACAGGAATACCAAGATGGCTGTGTGGTGGCTTCAATACAGGAATACCAAGATGGCTGTGTGGTGGCTTCAATACAGGAATACCAAGATGGCTGTGTGGTGGCTTCAATACAGGAATACCAAGATGGCTGTGTGGTGGCTTCAATACAGGAATACCAAGATGGCTGTGTGGTGGCTTCAATACAGGAATACCAAGATGGCTGTGTGGTGGCTTCAATACAGGAATACCAAGATGGCTGTGTGGTGGCTTCAATACAGGAATACCAAGATGGCTGTGTGGTGGCTTCAATACAGGAATACCAAGGTGGCTGTGTGGTGGCTTCAATACAGGAATACCAAGATGGCTGTGTGGTGGCTTCAATACAGGAATACCAAGGTGGCTGTGTGGTGGCTTCAATACAGGAATACCAAGATGGCTGTGTGGTGGCTTCAATACAGGAATAAAAAGATGGCTGTGTGGTGGCTTCAATACAGGAATACCAAGATGGCTGTGTGGTGGCTTCAATACAGGAATACCAAGATGGCTGTGTGGTGGCTTCAATACAGGAATACCAAGGTGGCTGTGTGGTGGCTTCAATACAGGAATACCAAGATGGCTGTGTGGTGGCTTCAATACAGGAATACCAAGATGGCTATGTGGTGGCTTCAATACAGGAATACCAAGGTGGCTGTGTGGTGGCTTCAATACAGGAATACCAAGATGGCTGTGTGGTGGCTTCAATACAGCGCCCCCTGTCAGTCATCCAGGGTTTCTACACATCATTGGTGAAGACCAGTGTGTAGGGGATCTAGTTTAGGCAATAGGTTCTATTATTCCATCATTACCCCTGGAATGAGCAGTCCATCAAAAACATGCTGTCAGATATGATTTCTCTCACTCTGTGGCCTGCTGCAGCACTGTAGTGACATCTAGTGTTCAAATGATATAACTACAACAGAAGTGATGGATGGAAGATATCCATAGAGTCATCTCTCTCGTGTAACGTAAACATAACAGCTGGGCTGACCAATTATGTCAGACTTTAGTTGTGAGTTAACTGGGGTTGTCCTGTACTGTATCAATATGGATCAATATCAATATGGATCAATATCAATATGGATCAATATCAATATCAATATGGATCAATATCAATATGGATCAATATCAATATCAATATGGATCAATATCAATATGGATCAATATCAATATGGATCTAAATCAAATCAAATCAAATTTATTTATATAGCCCTTCGTACATCAGCTGATATCTCAAAGTGCTGTACAGAAACCCAGCCTAAAACCCCAAACAGCAAGCAATGCAGGTGTAGAAGCACGGCAGCATCTATATCAATATGGATCAATTTCAATATGGATCAATATCAATATGCATCAATATCAATATGGATCAATATCAATATCAATATGGATCAATATCAATATCAATATGGATCAATATCAATAACAATATGGATCAATATCAATATGGATCAATATCAATATGGATCAATATCAATATGGATCAATATCAATATCAATATGGATCAATATCAATATCAATATGGATCAATATCAATATGGATCAATATCAATATGGATCAATATCAATATGGATCTATATCAATATGGATCTATATCAATATGGATCTATATCAATATGGATCTATATCAATATGGATCAATATCAATATGGATCCATTTCAATATGGATCAATATCAATATGGATCTATATCAATATGGATCAATATCAATATGGATCAATTTCAATATGGATCAATATCAATATCAATATGGATCAATATCAATATGGATCAATATCAATATGGATCAATATCAATATCAATATGGATCAATATCAATATCAATATGGATCAATATCAATAACAATATGGATCAATATCAATATGGATCAATATCAATATGGATCAATATCAATATGGATCAATATCAATATCAATATGGATCAATATCAACATCAATATGGATCAATATCAATATCAATATGGATCAATATCAATATGGATCAATATCAATATGGATCTATATCAATATGGATCTATATCAATATGGATCTATATCAATATGGATCCATTTCAATATGGATCAATATCAATATGGATCTATATCAATATGGATCTATATCAATATGGATCAATATCAATATGGATCAATATCAATATGGATCTATATCAATATGGATCAATATCAATATGGATCAATATCAATATGGATCCATTTCAATATGGATCAATATCAATATGGATCTATATCAACATGGATCAATATCAATATGGATCAATTTCAATATGGATCAATATCAATATCAATATGGATCAATATCAATATGGATCAATATCAATATCAATATGGATCTATATCAATATCAATATGGATCAATATCAATATGGATCTATATCAATATCAATATCAATATGGATCAATATCAATATCAATATCAATATGGATCTATATCAATATCAATATGGATCAATATCAATATGGATCTATATCAATATGGATCAATATCAATATGGATCTATATCAATATGGATCAATATCAATATGGATCCATTTCAATATGGATCAATATCAATATGGATCTATATCAACATGGATCAATATCAATATGGATCAATTTCAATATGGATCAATATCAATATCAATATGGATCAATATCAATATGGATCAATATCAATATCAATATGGATCTATATCAATATCAATATGGATCAATATCAATATGGATCTATATCAATATCAATATCAATATGGATCAATATCAATATCAATATGGATCAATATCAATATCAATATGGATCTATATCAATATCAATATGGATCAATATCAATATGGATCAATATCAATATGGATCAATATCAATATGGATCTATATCAATATCAATATCAATATCAATATGGATCAATATCAATATCAATATGGATCTATATCAATATCAATATCAATATGGATCAATATCAATATCAATATCAATATGGATCAATATCAATATCAATATGGATCAATATCAATATCAATATGGATCAATATCAATATGGATCCATTTCAATATGGATCAATATCAATATGGATCTATATCAACATGGATCAATATCAATATGGATCAATATCAATATCAATATCAATATGGATCAATATCAATATCAATATGGATCAATATCAATATGGATCAATATCAATATGGATCAATTTCAATATGGATCAATATCAATATGGATCAATATCAATATGGATCAATATCAATATCAATATGGATCTATATCAATATCAATATGGATCAATATCAATATGGATCAATATCAATATGGATCAATATCAATATGGATCAATATCAATATGGATAATTGCATAGTGTCTTTGAACTGTAACACACATGCTGTTGTCCTACAGGTTGGAGAAACTATTTTCCACATAACATAACTTATCAAAAAATCTATTCAAAGGTTATTTGTCACATGATGAATACAACAGGTGTAGTAGACCTCACAACAGGTGTAGTAGACCTCACAACAGGTGTAGTAGACCTCACAACAGGTGTAGTAGACCTTACAGTGAAATGCTGAATACAACAGGTGTAGTAGACCTTACAGTGAAATGCTGAATACAACAGGTGTAGTAGACCTGACAGTGAAATGCTGAATACAACAGGTGTAGTAGACCTTACAGTGAAATGCTGAATACAACAGGTGTAGTAGACCTCACAGTGAAATGCTAAATACAACAGGTGTAGTAGACCTCACAGTGAAATGCTGAATACAACAGGTGTAGTAGACCTTACAGTGAAATGCTGAATACAACAGGTGTAGTAGACCTTACAGTGAAATGCTGAATACAACAGGTGTAGTAGACCTCACAGTGAAATGCTAAATACAACAGGTGTAGTAGACCTCACAGTGAAATGCTGAATACAACAGGTGTAGTAGACCTTACAGTGAAATGCTGAATACAACAGGTGTAGTAGACCTTACAGTGAAATGCTGAATACAACAGGTGTAGTAGACCTCACAGTGAAATGCTGAATACAACAGGTGTAGTAGACCTCACAGTGAAATGCTGAATACAACAGGTGTAGTAGACCTTACAGTGAAATGCTGAATACAACAGGTGTAGTAGACCTTACAGTGAAATGCTGAATACAACAGGTGTAGTAGACCTTACAGTGAAATGCTGAATACAACAGGTGTAGTAGACCTTACAGTGAAATGCTGAATACAACAGGTGTAGTAGACCTTACCGTGAAATGCTGAATACAACAGGTGTAGTAGACCTCACAGTGAAATGCTGAATACAACAGGTGTAGTAGACCTCACAGTGAAATGCTGAATACAACAGGTGTAGTAGACCTTACAGTGAAATGCTGAATACAACAGGTGTAGTAGACCTTACAGTGAAATGCTGAATACAACAGGTGTAGTAGACCTTACAGTGAAATGCTGAATACAACAGGTGTAGTAGACCTTACAGTGAAATGCTGAATACAACAGGTGTAGTAGACCTTACAGTGAAATGCTGAATACAACAGGTGTAGTAGACCTTACAGTGAAATGCTGAATACAACAGGTGTAGTAATCAAATTCAAATCAAATCAAATTTATTTATATAGCCCTTCGTACATCAGCTGATATCTCAAAGTGCTGTACAGAAACCCAGCCTAAAACCCCAAACAGCAAGCAATGCAGGTGTAGAAGCACGGTGGCTAGGAAAAACTCCCTAGAAAGGCCAATACCTAGGAAGAAACCTAGAGAGGAACCAGGCTATGTGGGGTGGCCAGTCCTCTTCTGGCTGTGCCGGGTGGAGATTATAACAGAACATGGCCAAGATGTTCAATGTTCATAAATGACCAGCATGGTCGAATAATAATAAGGCAGAACAGTTGAAACTAGAGCAGCAGCACAGTCAGGTGGAAGTTGAAACTGGAGCAGCAGCATGGCCAGGTAGACTGGGGACAGCAAGGAGTCATCATGTCAGGTAGTCCTGGGGCATGGTCCTAGGGCTCAGGTCAGTTGAAACTGGAACAGCAGCATGGCCAGGTGGACTGGGGACAGCAAGGAGTCATCATGTCAGGTAGTCCTGGGGCATGGTCCTAGGTAGTAGACCTCACAGTGAAATGCTGAATACAACAGGTGTAGTAGACCTTACAGTGAAATGCTGAATACAACAGGTGTAGTAGACCTTACAGTGAAATGCTGAATACAACAGGTGTAGTAGACCTTACAGTGAAATGCTGAATACAACAGGTGTAGTAGACCTTACAGTGAAATGCTGAATACAACAGGTGTAGTAGACCTTACAGTGACATGCTGAATACAACAGGTGTAGTAGACCTTACAGTGAAATGCTGAATACAACAGGTGTAGTAGACCTCACAGTGAAATGCTGAATACAACAGGTGTAGTAGACCTTACAGTGAAATGCTGAATACAACAGGTGTAGTAGACCTTACAGTGAAATGCTGAATACAACAGGTGTAGTAGACCTCACAGTGAAATGATGAATACAACAGGTGTAGTAGACCTCACAGTGAAATGCTGAATATAACAGGTGTAGTAGACCTCACAGTGAAATGCTGAATACAACAGGTGTAGTAGACCTTACAGTGAAATGCTGAATACAACAGGTGTAGTAGACCTTACAGTGAAATGCTGAATACAACAGGTGTAGTAGACCTTACAGTGAAATGCTGAATACAACAGGTGTAGTAGACCTTACAGTGAAATGCTGAATACAACAGGTGTAGTAGACCTTACAGTGAAATGCTGAATACAACAGGTGTAGTAGACCTTACAGTGAAATGCTGAATACAACAGGTGTAGTAATCAAATTCAAATCAAATCAAATCAAATTTATTTATATAGCCCTTCGTACATCAGCTGATATCTCAAAGTGCTGTACAGAAACCCAGCCTAAAACCCCAAACAGCAAGCAATGCAGGTGTAGAAGCACGGTGGCTAGGAAAAACTCCCTAGAAAGGCCAATACCTAGGAAGAAACCTAGAGAGGAACCAGGCTATGTGGGGTGGCCAGTCCTCTTCTGGCTGTGCCGGGTGGAGATTATAACAGAACATGGCCAAGATGTTCAATGTTCATAAATGACCAGCATGGTCGAATAATAATAAGGCAGAACAGTTGAAACTAGAGCAGCAGCACAGTCAGGTGGAAGTTGAAACTGGAGCAGCAGCATGGCCAGGTAGACTGGGGACAGCAAGGAGTCATCATGTCAGGTAGTCCTGGGGCATGGTCCTAGGGCTCAGGTCAGTTGAAACTGGAACAGCAGCATGGCCAGGTGGACTGGGGACAGCAAGGAGTCATCATGTCAGGTAGTCCTGGGGCATGGTCCTAGGTAGTAGACCTCACAGTGAAATGCTGAATACAACAGGTGTAGTAGACCTTACAGTGAAATGCTGAATACAACAGGTGTAGTAGACCTTACAGTGAAATGCTGAATACAACAGGTGTAGTAGACCTTACAGTGAAATGCTGAATACAACAGGTGTAGTAGACCTTACAGTGAAATGCTGAATACAACAGGTGTAGTAGACCTTACAGTGACATGCTGAATACAACAGGTGTAGTAGACCTTACAGTGAAATGCTGAATACAACAGGTGTAGTAGACCTCACAGTGAAATGCTGAATACAACAGGTGTAGTAGACCTTACAGTGAAATGCTGAATACAACAGGTGTAGTAGACCTTACAGTGAAATGCTGAATACAACAGGTGTAGTAGACCTCACAGTGAAATGATGAATACAACAGGTGTAGTAGACCTCACAGTGAAATGCTGAATATAACAGGTGTAGTAGACCTCACAGTGAAATGCTGAATACAACAGGTGTAGTAGACCTCACAGTGAAATGCTGAATACAACAGGTGTAGTAGACCTCACAGTGAAATGCTGACTACAACAGGTGTAGTAGACCTCACAGTGAAATGCTGAATACAACAGGTGTAGTAGACCTTACAGTGAAATGCTGACTACAACAGGTGTAGTAGACCTTACAGTGAAATGCTGAATACAACAGGTGTAGTAGACCTTACAGTGAAATGCTGAATACAACAGGTGTAGTAGACCTTACAGTGAAATGCTGACTACAACAGGTGTAGGTAGACCTCACAGTGAAATGATGAATATAACAGGTGTAGTAGACCTGACAGTGAAATGCTGAATACAACAGGTGTAGTAGACCTCACAGTGAAATGATGAATACAACAGGTGTAGTAGACCTTACAGTGAAATGCTGAATACAACAGGTGTAGTAGACCTTACAGTGAAATGCTGACTACAACAGGTGTAGTAGACCTTACAGTGAAATGCTGACTACAACAGGTGTAGTAGACCTCACAGTGAAATGCTGAATACAACAGGTGTAGTAGACCTCACAGTGAAATGCTGAATACAACAGGTGTAGTAGACCTTACAGTGAAATGCTGAATACAACAGGTGTAGTAGACCTCACAGTGAAATGCTGAATACAACAGGTGTAGTAGACCTTACAGTGAAATGCTGAATACAACAGGTGTAGTAGACCTTACAGTGAAATGCTGAATACAACAGGTGTAGTAGACCTTACAGTGAAATGCTGAATATAACAGGTGTAGTAGACCTCACAGTGAAATGCTGAATACAACAGGTGTAGTAGACCTCACAGTGAAATGCTGAATACAACAGGTGTAGTAGACCTCACAGTGAAATGCTGAATACAACAGGTGTAGTAGACCTTACAGTGAAATGCTGAATACAACAGGTGTAGTAGACCTTACAGTGAAATGATGAATACAACAGGTGTAGTAGACCTTACAGTGAAATGCTGAATACAACAGGTGTAGTAGACCTCACAGTGAAATGCTGAATACAACAGGTGTAGTAGACCTCACAGTGAAATGCTGAATACAACAGGTGTAGTAGACCTCACAGTGAAATGCTGAATACAACAGGTGTAGTAGACCTTACAGTGAAATGCTGAATACAACAGGTGTAGTAGACCTCACAGTGAAATGCTGAATACAACAGGTGTAGTAGACCTTACAGTGAAATGCTGAATACAACAGGTGTAGTAGACCTTACAGTGAAATGCTGAATACAACAGGTGTAGTAGACCTTACAGTGAAATGCTGAATACAACAGGTGTAGTAGACCTTACAGTGAAATGCTGAATATAACAGGTGTAGTAGACCTCACAGTGAAATGCTGAATACAACAGGTGTAGTAGACCTTACAGTGAAATGCTGAATATAACAGGTGTAGTAGACCTCACAGTGAAATGCTGAATACAACAGGTGTAGTAGACCTTACAGTGAAATGCTGAATACAACAGGTGTAGTAGACCTTACAGTGAAATGCTGAATACAACAGGTGTAGTAGACCTCACAGTGAAATGCTGAATACAACAGGTGTAGTAGACCTCACAGTGAAATGCTGAATACAACAGGTGTAGTAGACCTCACAGTGAAATGATGAATACAACAGGTATAGTAGACCTCACAGTGAAATGCTGAATACAACAGGTATAGTAGACCTCACAGTGAAATGCTGAATACAACAGATTCAGATGATCCCTACATGAGTACATTCACACTGTCTGTTTTATCTAGAGGCAACAGAATAGGCTTCCTAGAACTCTATGTGTCTGTGTGAAGAGAGAGAAGCCGAACAGAATAGGCTTCCTAGAACTCTATGTGTCTGTGTGTGTGAAGAGAGAGAAGCCGCTGAGATTTGAACGCTGACAGTAGATTTACGGTGGCTTGGTGACAACACAACATGGTAACAACACAACATGCCAACACAACATGACAACACAGCATGGTAACAACACAACATGACAACACAGCATGGTAACAACACAACATGACAACACAGCATGACAACACAGCATGGTAACAACACAACATGACAACACAACATGGTAACAACACAACATGACAACACAACATGGTAACAACACAACATGACAACACAGCATGGTAACAACACAACATGACAACACAACATGGTAACAACACAACATGACAACACAGCATGGTAGCAACACCACATGACATCAACATGGTAGCAACACAGCATGGTAACAACACCACCTGACAACACAACATGACAACACAACATGGTAACAACACAACATGACAACACAGCATGGTAACAACACAACATGACAACACAACATGGTAACAACACAACATGACAACACAGCATGGTAGCAACACCACATGACATCAACATGGTAGCAACACAACATGGTAACAACACAACATGACAACACAACATGGTAACAACACAACATGACAACACAGCATGGTAACAACACAACATGACAACACAACATGGTAACAACACAACATGACAACACAGCATGGTAACAACACAACATGACAACAACATGGTAACAACACCACATGACAACACAACATGACAACACAACATGACAACACATCATTGTAGCAACACAACATGACAACAACATGGTAACAACACATAATAACACAGCATGGTAGCAACACAACATGACAATAACATGGTAGCAATACAACATGGCAGCAGCACAACATGGTAACAGCACAGAACAGGGTATAAACATTATTCGGCACAGACAACAGCACAAAGGGCAAGAAGGCAGAGACAACACATACAGTACATGTGTTTGTTAGAGCTTGGTGAGAGCGTGGTTGTCCTACGGTTATTTTGCATACAGCCTTCCCACAACAATCTGGGAATGGTTCAGGATACCCAGCTAGCACATAACGTTCTGAGAACGATGTGTTTCTTAGGTGGGAATTTCAGTACTTCAGCATAACGTTCTGAGAACCATATGTTTCTTAGGCGAGAATGTCAGTACTTCAGCATAACGTTTTCTGCAAGTTTCCTCATGGTTCTATTTAAAAGAAAAAAAATCTATTTTTTTACAGAAAAATGTTCAATTAAAAACAACAAGAAAACATTAGGAACGTTCAAAGCATGTTATTTAAAAACCTTTGAAAGTGAACAGCCTTGTATTAGTTAAAAAAACATGGCTTGCTGGTGACATAGTGGACAAATTCTTTGACTAGAGAAGAGAAGATTATAGGGAAGGGAAAGGGGGATACCTAGTCAGTTGTCCAACTGAAAGGGGGATACCTAGTCAGTTGTCCAACTGAAAGGGGGATACCTAGTCAGTTGTCCAACTGAAAGGGGGATACCTAGTCAGTTGTCCAACTGAAAGGGGGATACCTAGTCAGTTGTCCAACTGAAAGGGGGATACCTAGTCAGTTGTCCAACTGAAAGGGGGATACCTAGTCAGTTGTCCAACTGAAAGGGGGATACCTAGTCAGTTGTCCAACTGAAAGGGGGATACCTAGTCAGTTGTCCAACTGAAAGGGGGATACCTAGTCAGTTGTCCAACTGAAAGGGGGATACCTAGTCAGTTGTCCAACTGAATGCATTCAACTGAAATTAATTTCCATGTGTCCTATCTGGGCTGGGAGTTCAAAACAGTTCAACCAAACTAAGCCAGCAGTGCTATTAAAAGTCTTACTGCAACATGTTCTCAGAACGTTCTTTAATTACCTTCAAATAACCTATCATTTCCATTCTCAGAACGTTAATAAAACGTCCAGAAAAACATTCAGGGAAACCATAGTAAAACGTTCTCAGAATCTCTTTGGAACCTAAAAAAAATGTACGTTCCACACAACTTCCAAGGAACCAACTGTGCTAGCTGGAACCCTTTTCAATAGAGGGTTCTACCTGGAACCAAAAAAAGGATTATCTTATGGGGACAGCCAAAGAAGCCTTTTGGAACCTGGACCCATAAGCCTGAATGCCTGACAGACAGCAGCATAATAACACATTCTTCCACACCAGTCTAAACATGTCAGTGTATAAGCCAGTCATTTACAGCCTTATTCCTCTGTACTTTAACTGTCCAATATGTCTGCAAGTCACAGGAGGGGTTTAGACCAAGGCTACTTCAGTGCAAAATAGCAAACTAAAACGAATTGTCAAGCATACCTCTCATGAAACTGTTGAGCAATATCTTAGAAACACAACTAAGTAATTGTTTACATATTTCAACATTGCAGTCACGCTTTAGCGCCACTACGTTCAAAACAACTGGGAACTCGGAAATCTCTGACCTATGACTTCATTGCGTTCACGACAACTGGGAACCCGATTTTAAAAAACAAGCTCAGACTGGGCAAAATCGTTTTGAACGGTCATCCAACACTGATTTTTTTTATCGGAAAATCTGATATCTTGATAGAGCTCCGAATAGCTGACCTGAAGATCACTGAAGTGATCATTTGACCTCGTTTTATCCGAGTTTCCTTGTTGTCTTGATCTCTCTCGCTCTTATCCATATCCCTCAGTTTCCGCTAGTTACCACAGCCACAAAGTAAACATTGTCTGTGTCGTAAAATTAATAAAAACAAAAATGTGCTTTTTGGTCTTAATTTAAGGTCAGGCATGAGGTTAAACGTGTGGTTAATGTTTGAGTTAGGTTTTATATCCCATTTTAAGAAGAGGCATTTTAGAAATAGGCGAAGTTTAGGACTTTGTGGCTGTGGTAAATAGTTACGACCCACTTGTGACGACCCCTTCGATCTCTTGCAGCTCTGACGTAAAGACGTGGGCACGTGCTTGGAGAGACCACTGTATCCTGAACAACATCAGTTTAAATAACAATTGTGGAATCGGCGGTTCGCCTTCAAAATAAAAGTCACCATTGAAAGCAATGCAAACTCATAAAAATAGTGGATTCATGCCACAGTTGGACTAGATCATACTAAATAAAGTTGGAATGTTGTTATATAAATTCAACAAAAGACAATAATGAGTTCATTTGAAAAAAAAAGTTGAAATCGCATTGTGGATGACTTCAGATGCATTGGGGGCATACTTCTATTGCAATGTACAGCCTTCCCTATGGATCTGGAGTCCAAGAAATGGGGTATCAGCCTACTCAGTGAACTGTGAAGAGCTTTCATGCATATTAGTGTCGTAGCTCTAATTCCAGGACTTTAACAGTTGGAAATCACCTTCCCAGTCATCCTATTGTGTGTATTGGACATTCATATTATAATGTCCAGCCTTACATAGGGAACTTGGGTCCATCAAATTTGGTGTCATACTTCTTAGTGAGGCTGCTCTAGTCCAGCTCCACCTTCCAACACTGCCCTAGTCCAGCTCCACCTTCCAACACTGCTCTAGTCCAGCTCCACCTTCCAACACTGCTCTAGTCCAGCTCCACCTTCCAACACTGCTCTAGTCCAGCTCCACCTTCCAACACTGCTCTAGTCCAGCTCCACCTTCCAACACTGCCATAGTCCAGCTCCACCTTCCAACACTGCCCTAGTCCAGCTCCACCTTCCAACACTGCCTCTAGTCCAGCTCCACCTTCCAACACTGCCCTAGTCCAGCTCCACCTTCCAACACTGCCCTAGTCCAGCTCCACCTTCCAACACTGCCCTAGTCCAGCTCCACCTTCCAACACTGCCCTAGTCCAGCTCCACCTTCCAACACTGCCCTAGTCCAGCTCCACCTTCCAACACTGCCCTAGTCCAGCTCCACCTTCCAACACTGCTCTAGTCCAGCTCCACCTTCCAACACTGCCCTAGTCCAGCTCCACCTTCCAACACTGCTCTAGTCCAGCTCCACCTTCCAACACTGCCCTAGTCCAGCTCCACCTTCCAACACTGCCCTAGTCCAGCTCCACCTTCCAACACTGCCCTAGTCCAGCTCCACCTTCCAACACTGCTCTAGTCCAGCTCCACCTTCCAACACTGCTCTAGTCCAGCTCCACCTTCCAACACTGCCCTAGTCCAGCTCCACCTTCCAACACTGCTCTAGTCCAGCTCCACCTTCCAACACTGCTCTAGTCCAGCTCCACCTTCCAACACTGCCCTAGTCCAGCTCCACCTTCCAACACTGCTCTAGTCCAGCTCCACCTTCCAACACTGCCCTAGTCCAGCTCCACCTTCCAACACTGCTCTAGTCCAGCTCCACCTTCCAACACTGCCCTAGTCCAGCTCCACCTTCCAACACTGCCCTAGTCCAGCTCCACCTTCCAACACTGCTCTAGTCCAGCTCCACCTTCCAACACTGCTCTAGTCCAGCTCCACCTTCCAACACTGCTCTAGTCCAGCTCCACCTTCCAACACTGCTCTAGTCCAGCTCCACCTTCCAACACTGCCCTAGTCCAGCTCCACCTTCCAACACTGCCCTAGTCCAGCTCCACCTTCCAACACTGCTCTAGTCCAGCTCCACCTTCCAACACTGCTCTAGTCCAGCTCCACCTTCCAACACTGCTCTAGTCCAGCTCCACCTTCCAACACTGCTCTAGTCCAGCTCCACCTTCCAACACTGCCCTAGTCCAGCTCCACCTTCCAACACTGCTCTAGTCCAGCTCCACCTTCCAACACTGCTCTAGTCCAGCTCCACCTTCCAACACTGCCCTAGTCCAGCTCCACCTTCCAACACTGCTCTAGTCCAGCTCCACCTTCCAACACTGCCCTAGTCCAGCTCCACCTTCCAACACTGCCCTAGTCCAGCTCCACCTTCCAACACTGCTCTAGTCCAGCTCCACCTTCCAACACTGCTCTAGTCCAGCTCCACCTTCCAACACTGCTCTAGTCCAGCTCCACCTTCCAACACTGCTCTAGTCCAGCTCCACCTTCCAACACTGCCCTAGTCCAGCTCCACCTTCCAACACTGCCCTAGTCCAGCTCCACCTTCCAACACTGCTCTAGTCCAGCTCCACCTTCCAACACTGCTCTAGTCCAGCTCCACCTTCCAACACTGCTCTAGTCCAGCTCCACCTTCCAACACTGCTCTAGTCCAGCTCCACCTTCCAACACTGCCCTAGTCCAGCTCCACCTTCCAACACTGCTCTAGTCCAGCTCCACCTTCCAACACTGCTCTAGTCCAGCTCCACCTTCCAACACTGCTCTAGTCCAGCTCCACCTTCCAACACTGCCCTAGTCCAGCTCCACCTTCCAACACTGCCCTAGTCCAGCTCCACCTTCCAACACTGCTCTAGTCCAGCTCCACCTTCCAACACTGCCCTAGTCCAGCTCCACCTTCCAACACTGCTCTAGTCCAGCTCCACCTTCCAACACTGCCCTAGTCCAGCTCCACCTTCCAACACTGCTCTAGTCCAGCTCCACCTTCCAACACTGCCCTAGTCCAGCTCCACCTTCCAACACTGCCCTAGTCCAGCTCCACCTTCCAACACTGCTCTAGTCCAGCTCCACCTTCCAACACTGCTCTAGTCCAGCTCCACCTTCCAACACTGCTCTAGTCCAGCTCCACCTTCCAACACTGCCCTAGTCCAGCTCCACCTTCCAACACTGCCCTAGTCCAGCTCCACCTTCCAACACTGCTCTAGTCCAGCTCCACCTTCCAACACTGCCCTAGTCCAGCTCCACCTTCCAACACTGCTCTAGTCCAGCTCCACCTTCCAACACTGCCCTAGTCCAGCTCCACCTTCCAACACTGCCCTAGTCCAGCTCCACCTTCCAACACTGCCCTAGTCCAGCTCCACCTTCCAACACTGCTCTAGTCCAGCTCCACCTTCCAACACTGCTCTAGTCCAGCTCCACCTTCCAACACTGCTCTAGTCCAGCTCCACCTTCCAACACTGCTCTAGTCCAGCTCCACCTTCCAACACTGCCCTAGTCCAGGCTCCACCTTCCAACACTGCTCTAGTCCAGCTCCACCTTCCAACACTGCCCTAGTCCAGCTCCATCTTCCAACATTACATTAACATTAACATTACCTGACCAAGGCATGTAATGGGGGACCTGACCAAGGCATGTAATGGGGGACCTGACCAAGGCATGTAATTGGGGACCTGACCAAGGCATTTAATGGGGGACCTGACCAAGGCATGTAATGGGGGACCTGACCAAGGCATGTAATGGGGGACCTGACCAAGGCCTTTAATGGGGGACCTGACCAAGGCATGTAATGGGGGACCTGACCAATGCATGTAATGGAGGACCTGACCAAGGCATGTAATGGGGGACCTGACCAAGGCCTGTAATGGGGGACCTGACCAAGGCCTTTAATGGGGGACCTGACCAAGGCCTTTAATGGGGGACCTGACCAAGGCCTTTAATGGGGGACCTGACCAAGGCCTTTAATGGGGGACCTGACCAAGGCCTTTAATGGGGGACCTGACCATGGACTTGAATGGGGGACGTGACCAAGGCCTGTAATGGGGGACCTGACCAAGGCCTGTAATGGGGGGACCTGATCATGGCCTTTAATGGGGACCTGACCATGGCCTGTAATGGGGAACCTGACCATGGTCTGTAATGGGGGACCTGACCAAGGCCTGTAATGGGGGACCTGACGATGGCCTTTAATGGGGGACCTGACCACGGTCTTTAATGGGGGACCTGACCACGGCCTATAATGGGGGACCTGACCAAGGCCTTTAACGGGGGCCCTGACCAAGGCCTGTAATGGGGGACCTGACCATGGTCTTTAATGGGGGACCTGACCAAGGCCTGTAATGGGGGACCTGACCATGGCCTGTAATGGGGGACCTGACCATGGCCTTTAATGGGGGACCTGACCAAGGCCTGTAATGGGGGACCTGACTGTAATGGGGGACGTGACCAAGGCCTGTAATGGGGGACCTGACCAAGGCCTGTAATGGGGGGACCTGATCATGGCCTTTAATGGGGACCTGACCATGGCCTGTAATGGGGAACCTGACCATGGTCTGTAATGGGGGACCTGACCAAGGCCTGTAATGGGGGACCTGACCACGGCTTTAATGGGGGACCTGACCACGGCCTATAATGGGGGACCTGACCAAGGCCTTTAACGGGGGCCCTGACCAAGGCCTGTAATGGGGGACCTGACCATGGTCTTTAATGGGGGACCTGACCAAGGCCTGTAATGGGGGACCTGACCATGGCCTGTAATGGGGGACCTGACCATGGCCTTTAATGGGGGACCTGACCAAGGCCTGTAATGGGGGACCTGACTGTAATGGGGGACCTGACCAAGGCCTGTAATGGGGGACCTTACCAAGGCCTGTAATGGGGGACCTGACCATGGCCTTTAATGGGGGGACCTGACCATGGCCTTTAATGGGGGGACCTGACCATGGCCTGTAATGGGGGACCTGACCATGGCCTGTAATGGGGGACCTGACCAAGGCATGTAATGGGGGACGTGACCAAGGCATGTAATGGGGGACCTGATCATTGCCTTTAATGGGGGACCTGACCAAGGCCTGTAATGGGGGACCTGACCATGGCCTGTAATGGGGGACCTGACCATGGCCTGTAATGGGGGACCTGACCATGGCCTGTAATGGGGGACCTGACCATGGCCTGTAATGGGGGACCTGACCAAGGCCGGTAATGGGGGACCTGACCATGGCCTTTAATGGGGGACCTGACCATGGCCTGTAATGGGGGACCTGACCATGGCCTTTAATGGGGGACCTGACCATGGCCTATAATGGGGGACCTGACCAAGGCCTGTAATGGGGGACCTGACCATGGCCTGTAATGGGGGACCTGACCATGGCCTTTAATGGGGGACCTGACCATGGCCTTTAATGGGGGACCTGACCATGGACTTTAATGGGGGACCTGACCATGGCCTTTAATGGGGCACCTGACCAAGGCCTTTAATGGGGGACCTGACCATGGCCTTTAATGGGGGACCTGACCAAGACCTGTAATGGGGGACCTGACCAAGGCCTGTAATGGGGGACCTGACCAAGGCCTGTAATTGGGGACCTGACCAAGGCCTGTAATGGGGGACCTTTCCATGGACTTTAATGGGGGACCTGACCATTGACTTTAATGGGGGACCTGACCATGGCCTTTAATGGGGCACCTGACCAAGGCCTTTAATGGGGGACCTGACCATGGCCTTTAATGGGGGACCTGACCAAGGCCTGTAATGGGGGACCTGACCAAGGCCTGTAATTGGGGACCTGACCAAGGCCTGTAATGGGGGACCTTACCAAGGCCTGTAATGGGGGACCTTACCAAGGCCTGTAATGGGGGACCTTACCAAGGCCTGTAATGGGGGACCTTACCAAGGCCTGTAATGGGGGACCTGACCATGGCCTTTAATGGGGGGACCTGACCATTGCCTGTAATGGGGGACCTGACCATGGCCTGTAATGGGGGACCTGACCAAGGCATGTAATGGGGGACCTGACCATGGCCTTTAATGGGGGACCTGACCATGGCCTGTAATAGGGGACCTGACCAAGGCATGTAATGGGGGACCTGACCATGGCCTGTAATGGGGGACCTGACCATGGCCTGTAATGGGGGACCTGACCATGGCCTGTAATGGGGGACCTGACCAAGGCCTGTAATGGGGGACCTGACCATGGCCTTTAATGGGGGACCTGACCATGGCCTGTAATGGGGGACCTGACCATGGCCTTTAATGGGGGACCTGACCATGGCCTATAATGGGGGACCTGACCAAGGCCTGTAATGGGGGACCTGACCAAGGCCTGTAATGGGGGACCTGACCATGGCCTGTAATGGGGGACCTGACCATGGCCTTTAATGGGGGACCTGACCATGGCCTTTAATGGGGGACCTGACCATGGCCTTTAATGGGGCACCTGACCAAGGCCTTTAATGGGGGACCTGACCATGGCCTTTAATGGGGGACCTGACCAAGGCCTGTAATGGGGGACCTGACCAAGGCCTGTAATGGGGGACCTGACCAAGGCCTGTAATGGGGGACCTTTCCATGGACTTTAATGGGGGACCTGACCATGGACTTTAATGGGGGACCTGACCATGGCCTTTAATGGGGCACCTGACCAAGGCCTTTAATGGGGGACCTGACCATGGCCTTTAATGGGGGACCTGACCAAGTCCTGTAATGGGGGACCTGACCAAGGCCTGTAATTGGGGACCTGACCAAGGCCTGTAATGGGGGACCTTACCAAGGCCTGTAATGGGGGACCTTACCAAGGCCTGTAATGGGGGACCTTACCAAGGCCTGTAATGGGGGACCTGACCATTGCCTGTAATGGGGGACCTGACCATGGCCTGTAATGGGGGACCTGACCAAGGCATGTAATGGGGGACCTGACCATGGCCTTTAATGGGGGACCTGACCATGGCCTGTAATAGGGGACCTGACCAAGGCATGTAATGGGGGACCTGACCAAGGCCTTTAATGGGGGACCTGACCATGGCCTGTAATGGGGGACCTGACCAAGGCCTTTAATGGGGGACCTGACCAAGGCCTGTAATGGGGGACCTGACCAAGGCCTTTAATGGGGGACCTGACCAAGGTATGTAATGGGGGACCTGACCATGGCCTGTAATGGGGGACCTGACCAAGGCCTTTAATGGGGGACCTGACCTTGGTATCCAGATATTGCTTACATGCAGACCCCAGAGAACTCCAAAACATGCTAAGGATTGTTCTTCAACCATTTTAGAATGTATTTGTTGATGCTTTAAAAGAATGTCATTCTAGATTACAAAGTGCTATTCGGGATCACCGTTATCGGCGTTGTACTGAAGCCGTTGAACAAGTCAAATCAATGCAATCAGTGGTCGATTCATCAACAAGTCAAATCAATGCAATCAGTGGTCGATTCATCAACAAGTCAAATCAATGGAATCAGTGGTCGATTCATCAACAAGTCAAATCAATGGAATCAGTGGTCGATTCATCAACAAGTCAAATCAATGCAATCAGTGGTCGATGCATCAACCAGCTAAATACGGTGATGTGAGAGAAATTATTCAGAACTTTGAATAAATAAATGTTTCCAGTAAGTTTCTTAGCAAACGATCTGCTCTATATTCTCAGTCTAGATGTTCTCATTTGCAGTCGGTGTGAAAACAAGGCAGATGTTAACGGCAGGAATAGAAAAGATCTCCTCCTTGAACTAAGAGACGTTTCAGATGATGGGATCGAAGGCTGTCTTGCACTACAAATAACCCATCAGAGTGGGAGCTTGTGCAATAAGTCTTGCAATATTTCTCACAGCTTTGTAATCCATGAACCCAAGACATCACTAGTAAAGACGGACACGACAACACAAAGCAATTTGCCTCCACATTCTCCCCTAAACAGAGCAAGGACACGTGAATTGTCACGTGTAAATCACATTTTCAGATAAACAGAGCAAGGACACATGTGAATTGTCACGTGTAAATCACATTCTCCCCTAAACAGAGCAAGGACACATGTGAATTGTCACGTGTAAATCACATTCTCCCCTAAACAGAGCAAGGACACATGAATTGTCACGTGTAAATCACATTCTCCCCTAAACAGAGCAAGGACACATGTGAATTGTCACGTGTAAATCACATTCTCCCCTAAACAGAGCAAGGACACATGTGAATTGTCACGTGTAAATCACATTCTCCCCTAAACAGAGCAAGGACACATGTGAATTGTCACGTGTAAATCACATTCTCCCCTAAACAGAGCAAGGACACATGTGAATTGTCACGTGTAAATCACATTCTCCCCTAAACAGAGCAAGGACACATGTGAATTGTCACGTGTAAATCACATTTTCAGATAAACAGAGCAAGGACACATGTGAATTGTCACGTGTAAATCACATTCTCCCCTAAACAGAGCAAGGACACATGTGAATTGTCACGTGTAAATCACATTCTCCCCTAAACAGAGCAAGGACACATGTGAATTGTCACGTGTAAATCACATTCTCCCCTAAACAGAGCAAGGACACATGTGAATTGTCACGTGTAAATCACATTCTCCCCTAAACAGAGCAAGGACACATGTGAATTGTCACGTGTAAATCACATTCTCCCCTAAACAGAGCAAGGACACATGTGAATTGTCACGTGTAAATCACATTCTCCCCTAAACAGAGCAAGGACACATGTGAATTGTCACGTGTAAATCACATTCTCCCCTAAACAGAGCAAGGACACATGTGAATTGTCACGTGTAAATCACATTTTCAGATAAACAGAGCAAGGACACATGTGAATTGTCACGTGTAAATCACATTCTCCCCTAAACAGAGCAAGGACACATGTGAATTGTCACGTGTAAATCACATTCTCCCCTAAACAGAGCAAGGACACATGTGAATTGTCACGTGTAAATCACATTCTCCCCTAAACAGAGCAAGGACACATGTGAATTGTCACGTGTAAATCACATTCTCCCCTAAACAGAGCAAGGACACATGTGAATTGTCACGTGTAAATCACATTCTCCCCTAAACAGAGCAAGGACACATGTGAATTGTCACGTGTAAATCACATTTTCAGATAAACAGAGCAAGGACACATGTGAATTGTCACGTGTAAATCACATTCTCCCCTAAACAGAGCAAGGACACATGTGAATTGTCACGTGTAAATCACATTCTCCCCTAAACAGAGCAAGGACACATGTGAATTGTCACGTGTAAATCACATTCTCCCCTAAACAGAGCAAGGACACATGTGAATTGTCACGTGTAAATCACATTCTCCCCTAAACAGAGCAAGGACACATGTGAATTGTCACGTGTAAATCACATTCTCCCCTAAACAGAGCAAGGACACATGTGAATTGTCACGTGTAAATCACATTCTCCCCTAAACAGAGCAAGGACACATGTGAATTGTCACGTGTAAATCACATTCTCCCCTAAACAGAGCAAGGACACATGTGAATTGTCACGTGTAAATCACATTTTCAGATAAACAGAGCAAGGACACATGTGAATTGTCACGTGTAAATCACATTCTCCCCTAAACAGAGCAAGGACACATGTGAATTGTCACGTGTAAATCACATTCTCCCCTAAACAGAGCAAGGACACATGTGAATTGTCACGTGTAAATCACATTCTCCCCTAAACAGAGCAAGGACACATGTGAATTGTCACGTGTAAATCACATTCTCCCCTAAACAGAGCAAGGACACATGTGAATTGTCACGTGTAAATCACATTCTCCCCTAAACAGAGCAAGGACACATGTGAATTGTCACGTGTAAATCACATTTTCAGATAAACAGAGCAAGGACACATGTGAATTGTCACGTGTAAATCACATTCTCCCCTAAACAGAGCAAGGACACATGTGAATTGTCACGTGTAAATCACATTCTCCCCTAAACAGAGCAAGGACACATGTGAATTGTCACGTGTAAATCACATTCTCCCCTAAACAGAGCAAGGACACATGTGAATTGTCACGTGTAAATCACATTCTCCCCTAAACAGAGCAAGGACACATGTGAATTGTCACGTGTAAATCACATTTTCAGATAAACAGAGCAAGGACACATGTGAATTGTCACGTGTAAATCACATTCTCCCCTAAACAGAGCAAGGACACATGTGAATTGTCACGTGTAAATCACATTCTCCCCTAAACAGAGCAAGGACACATGTGAATTGTCACGTGTAAATCACATTCTCCCCTAAACAGAGCAAGGACACATGTGAATTGTCACGTGTAAATCACATTCTCCCCTAAACAGAGCAAGGACACATGTGAATTGTCACGTGTAAATCACATTCTCCCCTAAACAGAGCAAGGACACATGTGAATTGTCACGTGTAAATCACATTTTCAGATAAACAGAGCAAGGACACATGTGAATTGTCACGTGTAAATCACATTCTCCCCTAAACAGAGCAAGGACACATGTGAATTGTCACGTGTAAATCACATTCTCCCCTAAACAGAGCAAGGACACATGTGAATTGTCACGTGTAAATCACATTCTCCCCTAAACAGAGCAAGGACACATGTGAATTGTCACGTGTAAATCACATTTTCAGATAAATGTCATTTAATATAAAATAAAAAGAACATTCCAGGAACAACAATGGTTACATTAAACATTGGTACATGAACCGTTACTCAGAAACTAAATCTACAGCCTTACTTAAGGCCTTGTCATTATCAGTTCATGATAAAGTCGACACCTGTTGTGACAAATACAATTTGATTCGATTTGGATTTGGTGTTTTAAGAAGTAGAACAATTATTTTTTCATGAAGCCACATTTGTTGTGGTAGCACATAGTAAAAACACAAATATCCTGGATATCAGTGACACATATTTATAGTTGTGTTCTGTGGGTGTCACTGAGTAGGCTGATATCCCAGATCCTATGCCACAACGCAATCCTGAAGATCATCCACAGCGAATTCAACAGATTTGTATCTTTAAAAAAAATAAAATTAACTAATTATTGGATTTGGTTGTTTTTATATAATAACATGCAACTTTGTTTAGCATTATCTAGTTCAATTGTGGCACGATTCCCACTATTTTCATCCGTTTTTATCAGTATCAATGGGAAACTTTTAATTTGAAGGCGAACCGTCGATTCCTCTATTGTTGCTCACGACACACACGTCTTGGAGCGAGAGATGCCAGACTAACTATTATTCGAATGTCTCTCCGGCTATTATGATCAACAAATAACTATTGTTTTTCATTTTTTGATGATAGTTTTGAACAATACCAACGGTGGCGAATTACTTATTTTGTGACAAGTTATGCGAGTTGTGTTGTTTTGGTACAAGTTGGGGAGCCGTTCGCGCACGTCTCCGGCAGCCAGTCGGTTTCTCGACTAATTAGGGCAATGTTGCTGGTATCCATTGTATTGGAGTTGTCGCACTAGCCAGTCGTCTTCGTTCTCACACTAGGATATTGTTTCTCTGCGATGGCTGAGGCGAGGAGAATGGAGGACGAGGAGCGGGAGAGTTTGAGAGGAGAGCCGAGGGAACCTGTTATAAGACGCCAACCCAGACCGACCAACTCATCTGGAGGTAAAATATCTCACCAAACAACCTTCCCCACAATCTCTGCTTATATTCATTAGTGCACACTGTAGAAAAACGTTTTGCAACGGAACACAAAAAATATAGTGTTTCTTGTTTGTTCTGTCAGTCCTGTTTCAGTAGGGTTTCTTTCATTTGATACCTGGTATGGTTGGCTGGTCTCTGTTGGATAGGAGGAGGAGGAGGAGGAGGACTAGGGTTTCATCCCAAATGGCACCCTATTTCCTAGATAGTGCACTCCTTTTGATCAGAGCCCAGGTCAAAAATAGTGCACTACATAGGGAATAGGGTGCTGTTTCAGACACTGCTAGGGAGAAACACAACAAATCCTCACATTCCTTCAGCCTGACAGGGAAGACACAAACACATCCTGCAGGCATCAAGTAGAATTGCTCTCTGGGCCAGAGTGAAAAGATCTAGGCCTAGATACTGTCCACAGTCACCACATTTGCTAACTCTGTGTGTGTGTGTGTGTGTGTGTGTGTGTGTGTGTGTGTGTGTGTGTGTGTGTGTGTGTGTGTGTGTGTGTGTGTGTGTGTGTGTGTGTCCTGGCAGGGCCTACCCTCTGCATTCCTGAGGTGAATCAGCTCTCCCTGGTACCTCCTCTCAGAGCACGCACACACACACCTGCACACAAACGCACGCATGCACACACGCACACACACACGCACGCACGCACACACACACACACACACACAAATGTGGTGAAGCCTGACATGCTGTTTCAGATATTCCTAAATAAATCCTTCATATCAGCGTTATAATGCATTATAGCTCATGCATAATGAAACTGCATATACACTAAGAGCAATTAGGTTGTGTACCAAATGGCACCCTAAATACAGGGCTTCTGGAAAGTATTCAGACCCCTTGACCTTTCCCACATTTTGTTTACGTTACAGCCTTATTCTAAAATGGATTCAATTGTTTTTCCCCCTCATCAATCTACACACAATACCCCATAATGACATCACAATACCCCATAATGACATCACAATACCCCATAATGACATCACAATATCCCATAATGACGAAGCAAATTATTTTTTTGACATTTTTGCAAATGTATAAAATATGTAAAACTGAATTATCACATTTACTAAAGTATTCAGGCCCTTTACTCAGTAGTTTGTTGAAGCACCTTTGGCAGCGATTACAGCCTCCAGTCATCTTGGGTATGACGCTACAAGCTTGGCACACCTGTATTTGGGGAGTTTCTCCCATTCTTCTCTGCAGATCCTCTCAAGCTCTGTCAGGTTGGATGGGGAGCGTCGCTGCACAGATATTTTCAGGTCTCTCCAGAGATGTCAGATCGGGTTCAAGTCCGGGCTCTGGCTGGGCCAGTCAAGAACTTTCAGAGACTTTTCCCGAAGCCACTCCTGCGTTGTCTTGGCTGTGTGTTTAGGGTTGTTGTCCTGTTGGAAGGTGAACCTTCACCCGAGTTTGAGGTCCTGAGCGCTCTGGAACAGGTTTTCATCAAGGATCTCTCTGTACTTTGCTGCGTTCATCTTTCCGTCTATCCTGACTAGTCTCCCATTCCCTGTCGCTGAATAACATCCCCACATCATGATGCTGCCACCACCATGCTTCACCGTAGGGATGGTGCCAGGTTTCCTCCAGACGTGACGCTTGGCATTCAGGCCAAATAATTCAATTATTGGTTTCATCAGACCAGAGGATCTTGTTTCTCATGGTCTGAGAGTCTTTGGGTGCCTTTTGACCAATTCCAAGCTGGCTGTCATGTGCCTTTCACTGAGGAGTGGCTTCCGTCTGGCCAATGTACCATAAAGGCCTGATTGGTGGAGTGCTGCAGAGATGGTTGTTCGTTTGTAAGATTCTCCCACCTCCACAGAGGAACTCTGGAGCTCTGTCAGAGTGATCATCGTGTTCTTGGTCACCTCCCTGACCAAGGCCCTTCTCCCCTGATTGCTCAGTTTGACTGTAAACATAACAAAATGTGGACAAAGTGAAGGGGTCTGAATACTTTCCGAATGCACTGTAGTGCACTACATGGGTTTCCATTAGGGACAAAGCCTTGCTTTCTGGAACCCAGAGAGAGAGTTCCGTTGGACAGCGGTGGACTTTCTCCAGTTTACTACATTCTGGAACCCAGAGAGGGAGTTCCGTTGGACAGCGGTGGACTTTCTCCAGTTTACTACATTCTGGAACCCAGAGAGGGAGTTCCGTTGGACAGCGGTGGACTTTCTCCAGTTTACTACATTCTGGAACCCAGAGAGGGAGTTCCGTTGGACAGCGGTGGACTTTCTCCAGTTTACTACATTCTGGAACCCAGAGAGGGAGTTCCGTTGGACAGCGGTGGACTTTCTCCAGTTTACTACATTCTGGAACCCAGAGAGGGAGTTCCGTTGGACAGCGGTGGACTTTCTCCAGTTTACTACATTCTGGAACCCAGAGAGGGAGAGAGAGAGTTCCGTTGGACAGCGGTGAACTTTCTCCAGTTTACTACATTCTGGAAGAGATTGGATCCACAAGAACTGCTGGAGTTCTGCTGTAAAATTTCTGTGGATTTTTGTTTTATCCGAAGCACTGACAGAGGAACTTTAGATGCTGGGGAGTGATCTATCTTTATTCTATTGGACCAGGTAAGTTCACGTGAGAATGGGGGAGTTATCTATCTTTATTCTATTGGACCAGGTAAGTTCACGTGAGAATGGGGGAGTTATCTATCTTTATTCTATTGGACCAGGTAAGTTCACGTGAGAATGGGGGAGTTATCTATCTTTATTCTATTGGACCAGGGGAGTTATCTATCTTTATTCTATTGGACCAGGGGAGTTATCTATCTTTATTCTATTGGACCAGGGGAGTTATCTATCTTTATTCTATTGGACCAGGTAAGTTGATTTGAGAACGGGGGAGTTAAAGGGGGAATACGCCTGTTGGAAGCTGATCATCTCCAGGGTGGTAAGAGTGGCCAGGTAAACTGTAGCTACTGTTCTCTCAGTAACCATGCTCTTCTCTCTCTCTCTCTTCTCACTCTCTTCTCGCTCTCTCTTTCTCTTTCTCCCTCTCGTCTCTCCTCTCTCTCTCTCTTCTTGCTCTCTCTCTCTCTCTTTCTCCCTCTCTTCTCTCCCTCTCTTCTCTCTCTCTCTTTCTCCCTCTCTTCTCTCTTTCTCCCTCTCTTCTCTCTTTCTCCCTCTCGTCTCTCCTCTCTCTCTCTTCTTGCTCTCTCGCTCTCTCTCTTTCTCCCTCTCTTCTCTCTCTCTTCTCTCTCTCTCTTTTTCCCTCTTCTCTCTCTCTTTTTCCCTCTTCTCTCTCTCTCTTTTTCCCTCTTCTCTCTCTCTCTTTTTCCCTCTTCTCTCTCTCTCTTTTTCCCTCTTCTCTCTCTCTCTTTTTCCCTCTTCTCTCTCTCTCTTTTTCCCTCTTCTCTCTCTCTCTTTTTCCCTCTCTTCTCTCTCTCTCTTTTTCCCTCTCTTCTCTCTCTCTCTTTTTCCCTCTCTTCTCTCTCTCTCTTTCTCCCTCTCTTGCTCTCAGAGAGGCACAAGGAACACAGACTGAGGTGAGTTCTGACAGATAACTGTCATATTAATTATTACCTTGCTTGACACACACACACAAACACGTGGCTATCAGGTTAGGAGGTATTAACAGGGCTAGTGGTTGGGTGAGGAATTTCCCTCCCGAACAAGTGTAGTAGTCTATCTGACTTCCTCCAATAAACCAAGTTAGCAGGACCTCAGGAAGAGACAGGAACTAACGTGGATCCATAATAAACCCCAGGAAGAGTAGCTGCTGCCTTGGCAGGAATTAATGGGGATCTATAATAAACCCCAGGAAGAGTAGCTGCTGCCTTGGCAGGAATTCATGGGGATCCATAATAAACCCCAGGAACAGTAGCTGCTGCCTTGGCAGAAACTAATGGGGTTCCTGAGTGGCTAAATTGTCTGCTATTATCCTGAGTAAGTTTCCATCCAGATTGTCAGACCCCGGTGGCTTGTCATTGTTGATAGACAAACACTCACTTTTTTTTTTACCTCTTCCACACTGACTTTAGGGATTTCAAAGAACAGTTCTGGTCTTTCATAATTCAGTCAGATATACTTGGATGTGTAGTGTCAGTGTTTGGTGTTGGCATGTCATCCCTAAGATTGCTCATCTTGCCAATGAAAAAGTAATTAAAGTATTCGGCAATATCAGTTGGTTTTGTGATGATTGATCCATCTGATTCTATGAATAATGGAGCTGAGTTTGCCTTTTTGCCCCAAAATGTAATTTCAGTTGCTCCAAAGCTTTTAACTGGCATTCTTTGTCATTTATCTTCGTTTCATAGTTTAGTTTCTTCTTGTTTTCATTCAGTTTAGTCTCATGATTTCTCAACCTTGCAGTTCGTTTGCCAATCGGTTGTGCAGCCAGACTTATTTGCCATCTCTTTGCCTCATCCCTCTCAACCAAACACTTTTTAAATTCCTCATCAATCCACAAGGATAAATGTTTTTACAGCCATTTTCTTAATGGGTGTTTATTAGTAACTGGGAAAAGTAGTTTCATTAATGTGTCCAGGGCAGCGTCTGGTCATTACACACTACAGACCAGCAGCGTCTGGTCATTACACACTACAGACCAGCAGCGTCTGGTCATTACACACTACAGACCAGCAGCGTCTGGTCATTACACACCACAGACCAGCAGCGTCTGGTTGCTCCTCATTACACACCACAGACCAGCAGCGTCTGGTTGCTCCTCATTACTCACCACAGACCAGCAGCGTCTGGTTGCTCCTCATTACTCACCACAGACCAGCAGCGTCTGGTTGCTCCTCATTACTCACCACAGACCAGCAGCGTCTGGTTGCTCCTCATTACTCACCACAGACCAGCAGCGTCTGGTTGCTCCTCATTACAAACTACAGACCAGCAGCGTCTGGTTGCTCCTCATTACTCACCACAGACCAGCAGCGTCTGGTTGCTCCTCTTATACACTATATTAAGCCCAGCCTGACCTCTTATACACTATATTAGGCCCAACCTGACCTCTTATACACTATATTAGGCCCAGCCTGACCTCTTATACACTATATTAGGCCCAGCCTGACTTCTTATACACTATATTAGGCCCAGCCTGACCTCTTATACACTATATTAGGCCCAGCCTGACTTCTTATACACTATATTAGGCCCAGCCTGACCTCTTATACACTATATTAGGCCCAGCCTGACCTCTTATACACTATATTAGGCCCAGCCTGACTTCTTATACACTATATTAGGCCCAGCCTGACCTCTTATACACTATATTAGGCCCAGCCTGACCTCTTATACACTATGTTAGGCCCAGCCTGACCTCTTATACACTATGTTAGGCCCAGCCTGACCTCTTATACACTATGTTAGGCCCAGTCTGACCTCTTATACACTATATTAGGCCCAGCCTGACCTCTTATACACTATATTAGGCCCAGCCTGACCTATTATACACTATATCAGGCCCAGCCTGACCTCTTATACACTATATTAGGCCCAGCCTGACCTCTTATACACTATATTAGGCCCAGCCTGACCTCTTATACACTATATTAGGCCCAGCCTGACCTCTTATACACTATATTAGGCCCAGCCTGACCTCTTATACACTATATTAGGCCCAGTCTGACCTCTTATACACTATGTTAGGCCCAGCCTGACCTCTTATACACTATGTTAGGCCCAGTCTGACCTCTTATACACTATATTAGGCCCAGCCTGACCTCTTATACACTATATTAGGCCCAGCCTGACCTCTTATACACTATATTAGGCCCAGCCTGACCTCTTATACACTATATTAGGCCCCGCCTGACCTCTTATACACTATATTAGGCCCCGCCTGACCTCTTATACACTATATTAGGCCCAGCCTTTGGTTTTCCTAGACATGGCTACTATATTGTGATCACTACATCCGATGGATTTGGATACTGCTTGAAAACCAATTTCTGCAGCATTAGTAAAGATGTGATCAATACATGATGATGTCATTCCTGTGCTGTTTGGAACGACCCTGATAGGTTGACTGATAACCTGAACCAGGTTGCAGGTACTGGTTACAGTTTGAAGTTTTTTATTGAGTGGGCAGCTTGTCAATATTTAAATCACCCAGAAAATATACCTCTCTGTTGATATCACATACATTATCAAACATTTCACACGTTATCCAGATACTGACTGTTAGGACTTGGTGGTCTATAGCAGCTTCCCACCAGAATGGGCTTTAGGGGAGGCAGATGAACCTGTAGCCATATGACTTCAACAGTATTTAACATGAGATCCTCTCTAAGCTTTACAGGAATGTAAACAGCCACACCTCCACCATTGGCATTTCTGTCTTTTCTGTAGATGTTATAACAAATGGGGATCCATAATAAATACACACATCTTAGCTGGGTTTCTAGAAGGAAACCTGCACTGTGTATTCTGCAATGGAGAAAGATAGCAGGTGAACTTTCTCTTTCCCTTGATTCTTTCCTTCTTCCTTTCCTCCAGCCAAGGGCCTCTGTCCTCCATCAGGGCCGCCATTAAGAGGAGTGAGTATCCCTGTCTTTATTACTCTACACAACAACTGATGACTTGTCTGTATATAGGAGCTGCTCCTGGAGGAAGCTTCCCCTAGTTACAGATCTAGGATCAGCTTCCCTTCAACAAAGCATAACCTTAATCGTTAGTGGGGAAAATGCTAAACTGACCCAAGATCAGTGTGTAGGCTAGGGGAACTGTTGTTAGTGCTATAAAGATGTTTTGGTGTTAGTAGCACTTGTCGCTTTCAAGACAACTGGGAACTGGAAAAATACGAGGTCAAATCGTGACGTCAGTGATCTTCAGGTCGTAAAGTCAGAGCTCTAGAAAGAGGCCTGTGTTCCAGAGTTGGATTACTCTTCAAAACGATTTTAGCCAGTTGTACCAGGGTTTTTTTTCCCTGAGTTCCCAGTTGTCTTGAACACGCTGAAGTTGGAAGTCTGAGATTTCCAAGTTCCCAGTTGTTTTGAACAAGGCATTATGACTAGGCTATCTTATGTTATGAGCTTTATAATGAGTGTGATGGTTAAATTGCCCCTCTTCACCAGGTGTCTGTCCCTTGTGAAAGAGGTTTCTCAGACCTCAATAGTTCTTCCTGGTTCAATACAAATCAATAAAAAACGGTGTTTCTCTGTTTCAGCGTCAACTAGATCCACTTCCCTGAGCGAGAGCAACCCCAGAGACAGGAGGTAAGTTACGGCTGAGTTTAGTGACGCATTTCACAGATCAGATCCAGATCCGAAACACCCAAGTTTAGCTTTCTGGTGTTTTCATCATGATTGAGCTTTGATTACATGCCTCTGGCCTGTGGCATACCTCTGGCCTGTGGCATACTTCTGGCCTGTGGCATACTTCTGGCCTGTGGCATACTTCTGGCCTGTGGCATACTTCTGGCCTGTGGCATATCTCTGGCCTGTGGCATATCTCTGGCCTGTGGCATACCTCTGGCCTGTGGCATACTTCTGGCCTGTGGCATACTTCTGGCCTGTGGCATGACGGTGACATGCCTCTGGCCTGTGGCATATTGATGTCCTCTCCATGTTATTAAAGCCGTCCAGAGATCACCATCCTATCAGCTGAGCCGCTGGCGTCCAACACCTGGTTCCCCGGGGCTTCTGGGGGATTCCCTCCGCCCCCTCCTCCTGCTGCTATGATCTGGGGCAGCAGTATACCTCATACTATACAGGTAACTAACCCTCCTCTTCCTCCTCTTCTTCCTCCTCCCACCACTATGATCTGGGGCAGTACTATACCTCTCACTATACAGGTAACTAACCCTCCTCTTCCTCATCCCACCACTATGATCTGGGGCAGTACTATACCTCTCACTATACAGGTAACTAACCCTCCTCTTCCCTCCCACCACGACAATTTAATCTTCTTTTGGACACCCACGCCATCTCCTATAGTATGGTGATGGACACCCACGCCATCTCCTATAGTATGGTGATGGACACCCACGCCATCTCCTATAGTATGGTGATGGACACCCACGCCATCTCCTATAGTATGGTGATGGACACCCACGTCATCTTCTATAATATAATGGACACCCACGTCATCTTCTATAATATAATGGACACCCACGTCATCTTCTATAATATAATGGACACCCACGTCATCTTCTATAATATAATGGAAACCCACGTCATCTTCTATAATATAATGGACACCCACGCCATCTTCTATAATATAATGGACACCCACGCCATCTCCTTTAGTATGGTGATGGACACCCACGTCATCATTAATATGATGGACACCCACGTCATCATTAATATGATGGACACCCACGCCATCATTAATATCATGATGGACAATGCCAGTCAAAAGTTTGGGACACACCGACTCATTCAAGGTTTTTTCTACATTGTAGAATTATAGTGAAGACATCAAAACTATGAAATAACACATATGGAATCATGTAGTAACCAAAAAAGTGTTAAACAAATCAAAATATATTTTATAAACTCAGCAAAAAAAGAAACGTCCTCTCACTGTCAACTGCGTTTATTTTCAGCAAACTTCACGTGTAAATATTTGTACCAACATAACAAGATTCAACAACAACATAAACTGAACAAGTTCCACAGACGTGTGACTAACAGAAATGGAATAATGTGTCCCTGAACAAAGGGGGGTCAAAATCAAAAGTAACAGTCAGTATCTGGTGTGGCCACCAGCTGCATTAAGTACAGCAGTGCATCTCCTCCTCATGGACTGCACCAGATTTGCCAGTTCTTGCTGTGAAATGTTACCCCACTCCTCCACCAAGGCACCTGCAAATTCCCGGACATTTCTGGGGGGAATGGCACTAGCCCTCACCCTCCGATCCAACAGGTCGCAGACGTGCTCAATGGGATTGAGATCCGGGCTCTTCGCTGGCCATGGCAGAACACTGACATTCCTGCCTTGCAGGAAATCATGCACAGAACTAGCAGTATGGCTGGTGGCATTGTCATGCTGGAGGGTCATGGTCAGGATGAGCCTGCAGGAAGGGTACCACATGAGGGGGGAGGTTTTCCCTGTAACGCACAGCGTTGAGATTGCCTACAACGACAACAAGCTCAGTCCGATGATGTTGTGACACACCGCCCCAGACCATGACGGACCCTCCACCTCCAAATCGATCCCGCTCCAAGTTACAGGCCTCGTTGAACGCTCATTCCTTCTACGATAAACGTGAATCCGACCATCACCCCTGGTGAGACAAAACCGTGACTCGTCAGGGAAGAGCACTTTTTGCCAAGCCTGTCTGGTCCAGCGACGGTGGGTTTGTGCCCATAGGCGACGTTGTTGCCGGGGATGTCGGGTGAGGACCTGCCTGACAACAGGCCTTACAAGCCCTCAGTCCAGCCTCTCTCAGCCTATTGCGGACAGTCTGAGCACTGATGGAGGGATTGTGCGTTCCTGGTGTAACTCAAGCAGTTGTTGTTGCCATCCTGTACCTGTCCCGCAGGTGTGATGTTTGGATGTACCGATCCTGTGCAGGTGTTGTTACACGTGGTCTGCGACTGCGAGGACGGTCAGCTGTCCGTCCTGTCTCCCTGTAGAGCTGTCTTAGGCGTCTTACTGTACGGACATTGCAATTTATTGCCCTGGCCACATCTGCAGTCCTCATGCCTCCTTGCAGCATGCCTAAGGCACGTTCACGCAGATGAGCAGGGACCCTGGGCATCTTTCTTTTGGAGTCAGTAGAAAGGCCTCTTTAGTGTCCTAAGTTTTCATAACTGTGACCTTAATTGCCTACCGTCTGTAAGCTGTTAATATCTTAACGACTGTTCCACAGGTGCATGCTAATGAATTGTTTATGATTCATTGAACAAGCATGGGAAACAGTGTTTAAACCCTTTACAATGAAGATCTGTCAAGTTATTTGGATTTTTATGAATAATCTTTGAAAGACAGGGTCCTGAAAAAGGGACGTTTTCTTTTTGTGATGAGTTTATTTGAGATTCTTCGAAGTAGCTACCCTTTGCCTTGATAACAGCTTTGCACGCTCTTGGCATTCTCTCACCAAGCTTCGTAAGGTAGTCACCTGGAATGCATTTCCAACAGTCTTGAATGAGTTCCCACATATGCTGAGCACTTGTTGGCTGCTTTTCCTTCACTCTGCAGTCCAACTCATCCCAAACCATTTCAATTGGGTTGAGGTTGAGTGATTTTGGAGCCCAGGTCATCTGATTCAGCACTCCATCACTCTCCTTCTTGGTCAAATAGCCCTTACACAGCCTGGAGGTGTGTTTTGTGTCATTGTCCTGTTGAAAAACAAATGATAGTTCCACTAAGCACAAACCAGATGGGATGGCATATCATTGCAGAATGCTGTGGTAGCCATGCTGGTTAAGTGTGCCTTGAATTCTAAATAAATCACAGACAGTGTCACCAGCAAAGCATCCCCGCACCATCACACCTCTTCCATGCTTCATGGTGGGAAACTACACATGCGGAGATCATCCATTCACCTACTCTGCGTCTGACAAAGACAAGGCGGTTAAAACCAAAACTCTCAAATTAATTCTCATCAGACCAAAGGACAGATTTCACTAGTCTAATGTCCATTGCTCGTGTTTCTTGGCCCAAGGAAGCCTCTTCTTATTATTGGTGTCCTTTAGTAGTGGTTTCTTTGCAGCAATTCGACCATGAAGGCCTGATTCACGCGGTCTCCTCTGAACAGTTGATGTTGAGATGTGTCCGTTACTGAACTCTGTGAAGCATTTATTCGGGCTGTAATTTCTGAGGCTGGTAACTCTAATGAACTTATCCTCTGAGGCAGAGAGAACTCTGGGTCTTCCTTTCCTGTGGTCGTCCTCATGAGAGCCAGTTTCATCATAGCGCTTGATGGTTTTTGCGACTGCACTTGAAGAAACTTTCAAAGTTCTTGAAATGTTCCGGATTGACTGACCTTCATGTCTTAAAGTAATGATGGACTGTCTTTTCTCTTTACTTATTTGAGCTGTTCTTGCCATAATGTGGACTCTTCTTCAACCCCTACCTTGTCACAACACAACTGATTGGCTGATTGGCTTAAACGCATTAAGATGGAAAGATATTCCACAAATGAACTTTTAACAAGGCACACCTGTTAATTGAAATGCATTCCAGGTGACTACCTCATGAAGCTGGTTGAGAGAATGCCAAGAGTATGGAAAGCTGTCATCAAGGCAAAGGGTGGCTACTTTGAATAATCTATATTTTGACACTTTTTAGGTTCCCTATGTGTTCTTTCATAGAGTTTTGATGTCGAAAATAGTTCAAATAAAGAAAAACCCTTGAAAGAGTCGTTGTGTCCAAACTTTTGACTTGTACTTGAACCACGAGTGTAAACTAATTGCATATCAGTCGTCTGTCATCACATTTATATTGCTCTTCTGTCTCCGAATACATGTTGCTTTTTGTGACTAAGTGTTATAGTAATATGGTGCTGGTTATTAAAGTTTAAACTAGCATGTTTTGTTAAGGCCTCATCCGCCTGGATATTAGTTATCATAGGTCATAGTCATTAGTTACCCAATTCATCATTGTACAATTATGGCATGTCCACCTTAAGAGCCTGTTTGTGTCTTTCTTTCCATTTGAATCTCTTGGTGAGCTGGAGGATGGACTGGCTCACTGGCTTGGGTTTGAGAGAGAGAAAATCCCCTTCATTAGTTATTTAGTAACTTTCCCAACAATATCACTCTTTATGCAGAAGTGACAGTGGAGGCTGGTGGAAGGAGTTATAGGAGGATGGGCTCATTGTAATGGCTGGAATGGAATGAATGGAGTCAAACATCTGGTTTCCATACGTTTGATGTGTTTAATACCGTTCCATTTGTTCCATTCCAGCTATTACAATGAGCCCGTCCTCCTATAACTCCTCCCACCAGCCTCCACTGACAAGTGACTGATATTTTTTAAGACAAACGTATAAAATATATAAAACATATAAATCCACTTCTAACAACAGCAGGTAATATACCCTATCACACCTGACCAGGTAATATACCCTATCACACCTGACCAGGTAATATACCCTATCACACCTGACCAGGTAATATACCCTATCACACCTGACCAGGTAATATACCCTATCACACCTGACCAGGTAATATACCCTATCACACCTGACCAGGTAATATACCCTATCACACCTGACCAGGTAATATACCCTATCACACCTGACCAGGTAATATACCCTATCACACCTGACCAGGTAATATACCCTATCACACCTGACCAGGTAATATACCCTATCACACCTGACCAGGTAATATACCCTATCACACCTGACCAGGTAATATACCCTATCACACCTGACCAGGTAATATACCCTATCACACCTGACCAGGTAATATACCCTATCACACCTGACCAGGTAATATACCCTATCACACCTGACCAGGTAATATACCCTATCACACCTGACCAGGTAATATACCCTATCACACCTGACCAGGTAATATACCCTATCACACCTGACCAGGTAATATACCCTATCACACCTGACCAGGTAATATACCCTATCACACCTGACCAGGTAATATACCCTATCACACCTGACCAGGTAATATACCCTATCACACCTGACCAGGTAATATACCCTATCACACCTGACCAGGTAATATACCCTATCACACCTGACCAGGTAATATACCCTATCACACCTGACCAGGTAATATACCCTATCACACCTGACCAGGTAATATACCCTATCACACCTGACCAGGTAATATACCCTATCACACCTGACCAGGTAATATACCCTATCACACCTGACCAGGTAATATACCCTATCACACCTGACCAGGTAATATACCCTATCACACCTGACCAGGTAATATACCCTATCACACCTGACCAGGTAATATACCCTATCACACCTGACCAGGTAATATACCCTATCACACCTGACCAGGTAATATACCCTATCACACCTGACCAGGTAATATACCCTATCACACCTGACCAGGTAATATACCCTATCACACCTGACCAGGTAATATACCCTATCACACCTGACCAGGTAATATACCCTATCACACCTGAACCAGGTAATATACCCTATCACACCTGACCAGGTAATATACCCTATCACACCTGACCAGGTAATATACCCTATCACACCTGACCAGGTAATATACCCTATCACACCTTACCAGGTAATATACCCTATCACACCTTACCAGGTAATATACCCTATCACACCTGACCAGGTAATATACCCTATCACACCTGACCAGGTAATATACCCTATCACACCTGACCAGGTAATATACCCTATCACACCTGACCAGGTAATATACCCTATCACACCTTACCAGGTAATATACCCTATCACACCTGACCAGGTAATATACCCTATCACACCTGACCAGGTAATATACCCTATCACACCTGACCAGGTAATATACCCTATCACACCTGACCAGGTAATATACCCTATCCTACCACACCTGACCAGGTAATATACCCTATCCTACCAAACCTGACCAGGTAATATACCCTATCACACCTGACCAGGTAATATACCCTATCACACCTGACCAGGTAATATACCCTATCACACCTGACCAGGTAATATACCCTATCCTATCACACCTGACCAGGTAATATACCCTATCACACCTGACCAGGTAATATACCCTATCACACCTGACCAGGTAATATACCCTATCCTATCACACCTGACCAGGTAATATACCCTATCACACCTGACCAGGTAATATACCCTATCCTATCACACCTGACCAGGTAATATACCCTATCCTATCACACCTGACCAGGTAATATACCCTATCCTATCACACCTGACCAGGTAATATACCCTATCCTATCACACCTGACCAGGTAATATACCCTATCCTATCACACCTGACCAGGTAATATACCCTATCCTATCACACCTGACCAGGTAATATACCCTATCCTATCACACCTGACCAGGTAATATACCCTATCCTATCACACCTGACCAGGTAATATACCCTATCCTATCACACCTGACCAGGTAATATACCCTATCCTATCACACCTGACCAGGTATCTTACCACTTACCTGTACCTTATCTAGTCAGACCATACAGGTAATATACCCTATCCTATCACACCTGACCAGGTAACTTACCACTTACCTGTACCTTATCTAGTCAGACCATACAGGTAATATACCCTACCACACCTGACCAGGTAACTTACCTCTTACCTGTACCTTATCTAGTCAGACCATACAGGTAATATACCCTATCACACCTGACCAGGTATCTTACCACTTACCTGTACCTTATCTAGTCAGACCATACAGGTAATATACCCTATCACACCTGACCAGGTAACTTACCTCTTACCTGTACCTTATCTAGTCAGACCATACAGGTAATATACCCTATCCTACCACACCTGACCAGGTATCTTACCACTTACCTGTACCTTATCTAGTCAGACCATACAGGTAATATACCCTATCCTATCACACCTGACCAGGTATCTTACCACTTACCTGTACCTTATCTAGTCAGACCATACAGGTAATATACCCTATCACACCTGACCAGGTAACTTACCACTTACCTGTACCTTATCTAGTCAGACCATACAGGTAATATACCCTATCCTATCACACCTGACCAGGTAACTTACCACTTACCTGTACCTTATCTAGTCAGACCATACAGGTAATATACCCTATCACACCTGACCAGGTAACTTACCTCTTACCTGTACCTTATCTAGTCAGACCATACAGGTAATATACCCTATCCTACCACACCTGACCAGGTATCTTACCACTTACCTGTACCTTATCTAGTCAGACCATACAGGTAATATACCCTATCCTATCACACCTGACCAGGTATCTTACCACTTACCTGTACCTTATCTAGTCAGACCATACAGGTAATATACCCTATCACACCTGACCAGGTAACTTACCACTTACCTGTACCTTATCTAGTCAGACCATACAGGTAATATACCCTATCCTATCACACCTGACCAGGTAACTTACCACTTACCTGTACCTTATCTAGTCAGACCATACAGGTAATATACCCTATCCTAACACACCTGACCAGGTATCTTACCACTTACCTGTACCTTATCTAGTCAGACCATACAGGTAATATACCCTATCCTAACACACCTGACCAGGTATCATACCACTTACCTGTACCTTATCTAGTCAGACCATACAGGTAATATACCCTATCCTATCACACCTGACCAGGTATCTTACCACCTACCTGTACCTTATCTAGTCAGACCATACAGGTAATATACCCTATCCTATCACACCTGACCAGGTATCTTACCTCTTACCTGTACCTTATCTAGTCAGACCATACAGGTAATATACCCTATCCTAACACACCTGACCAGGTATCTTACCACTTACCTGTACCTTATCTAGTCAGACCATACAGGTAATATACCCTATCACACCTGACCAGGTATCTTACCACTTACCTGTACCTTATCTAGTCAGACCATACAGGTAATATACCCTATCACACCTGACCAGGTATCTTACCACTTACCTGTACCTTATCTAGTCAGACCATACAGGTAATATACCCTATCCTAACACACCTGACCAGGTATCTTACCACTTACCTGTACCTTATCTAGTCAGACCATACAGGTAATATACCCTATCCTAACACACCTGACCAGGTATCTTACCACTTACCTGTACCTTATCTAGTCAGACCATACAGGTAATATACCCTATCCTAACACACCTGACCAGGTATCTTACCACTTACCTGTACCTTATCTAGTCAGACCATACAGGTAATATACCCTATCCTAACACACCTGACCAGGTATCTTACCACTTACCTGTACCTTATCTAGTCAGACCATACAGGTAATATACCCTATCACACCTGACCAGGTATCTTACCACTTACCTGTACCTTATCTAGTCAGACCATACAGGTAATATACCCTATCCTAACACACCTGACCAGGTATCTTACCACTTACCTGTACCTTATCTAGTCAGACCATACAGGTAATATACCCTATCACACCTGACCAGGTAACTTACCATCTACCTATCTATACCTTTATCTAGTCAGACCATACAGGTAATATACCCTATCCTACCACACCTGACCAGGTATCTTACCACTTACCTGTACCTTATCTAGTCAGACCATACAGGTAATATACCCTATCACACCTGACCAGGTATCTTACCACTTACCTGTACCTTATCTAGTCAGACCATACAGGTAATATACCCTATCCTATCACACCTGACCAGGTATCTTACCACTTACCTATCTATACCTTATCTAGTCAGACCATACAGGTAATATACCCTATCCTAACACACCTGACCAGGTATCTTACCACTTACCTGTACCTTATCTAGTCAGACCATACAGGTAATATACCCTATCACACCTGACCAGGTATCTTACCACTTACCTGTACCTTATCTAGTCAGACCATACAGGTAATATACCCTATCCTATCACACCTGACCAGGTAACTTACCACTTACCTGTACCTTATCTAGTCAGACCATACAGGTAATATACCCTATCCTATCACACCTGACCAGGTAACTTACCACTTACCTGTACCTTATCTAGTCAGACCATACAGGTAATATACCCTATCACACCTGACCAGGTAACTTACCACTTACCTGTACCTTATCTAGTCAGACCATACAGGTAATATACCCTACCACACCTGACCAGGTAACTTACCTCTTACCTGTACCTTATCTAGTCAGACCATACAGGTAAGATACCTATCACACCTGACCAGGTATCTTACCACTTACCTGTACCTTATCTAGTCAGACCATACAGGTAATATACCCTATCACACCTGACCAGGTAACTTACCTCTTACCTGTGCCTTATCTAGTCAGACCATACAGGTAATATACCCTATCACACCTGACCAGGTAATATACCCTATCACACCTGACCAGGTAATATACCCTATCATACCTGACCAGGTAATATACCCTATCACACCTGACCAGGTATATACCCTATCACACCTGACCAGGTAATATACCCTATCACACCTGACCAGGTAATATACCCTATCACACCTGACCAGGTAATATACCCTATCACACCTGACCAGGTAATATACCCTATCACACCTGACCAGGTAATATACCCTATCACACCTTACCAGGTAATATACCCTATCACACCTTACCAGGTAATATACCCTATCACACCTGACCAGGTAATATACCCTATCACACCTGACCAAGGTAATATACCCTATCACACTGACCAGGTAATATACCCTATCACACTGACCAGGTAATATACCCTATCACACCTGACCAGGTAATATACCCTATCACACCTGACCAGGTAATATACCCTATCACACCTGACCAGGTAATATACCCTATCACACCTTACCAGGTAATATACCCTATCACACCTTACCAGGTATATACCCTATCACACCTGACCAGGTAATATACCCTATCACACCTGACCAGGTAATATACCCTATCACACCTGACCAGGTAATATACCCTATCACACCTTACCAGGTAATATACCCTATCCACACACCTGACCAGGTAATATACCCTATCACACCTGACCAGGTAATATACCCTATCACACCTGACCAGGTAATATACCCTATCACACCTGACCAGGTAATATACCCTATCCTACCACACCTGACCAGGTAATATACCCTATCCTACCAAACCTGACCAGGTAATATACCCTATCACACCTGACCAGGTAATATACCCTATCACACCTGACCAGGTAATATACCCTATCACACCTGACCAGGTAATATACCCTATCCTATCACACCTGACCAGGTAATATACCCTATCACACCTGACCAGGTAATATACCCTATCACACCTGACCAGGTAATATACCCTATCCTATCACACCTGACCAGGTAATATACCCTATCACACCTGACCAGGTAATATACCCTATCCTATCACACCTGACCAGGTAATATACCCTATCCTATCACACCTGACCAGGTAATATACCTATCCTATCACACCTGACCAGGTAATATACCCTATCCTATCACACCTGACCAGGTAATATACCCTATCCTATCACACCTGACCAGGTAATATACCCTATCCTATCACACCTGACCAGGTAATATACCCTATCCTATCACACCTGACCAGGTAATATACCCTATCCTATCACACCTGACCAGGTAATATACCCTATCCTATCACACCTGACCAGGTAATATACCCTATCCTATCACACCTGACCAGGTAATATACCCTATCCTATCACACCTGACCAGGTATCTTACCACTTACCTGTACCTTATCTAGTCAGACCATACAGGTAATATACCCTATCCTATCACACCTGACCAGGTAACTTACCACTTACCTGTACCTTATCTAGTCAGACCATACAGGTAATATACCCTACCACACCTGACCAGGTAACTTACCTCTTACCTGTACCTTATCTAGTCAGACCATACAGGTAATATACCCTATCACACCTGACCAGGTATCTTACCACTTACCTGTACCTTATCTAGTCAGACCATACAGGTAATATACCCTATCACACCTGACCAGGTAACTTACCTCTTACCTGTACCTTATCTAGTCAGACCATACAGGTAATATACCCTATCCTACCACACCTGACCAGGTATCTTACCACTTACCTGTACCTTATCTAGTCAGACCATACAGGTAATATACCCTATCCTATCACACCTGACCAGGTATCTTACCACTTACCTGTACCTTATCTAGTCAGACCATACAGGTAATATACCCTATCACACCTGACCAGGTAACTTACCACTTACCTGTACCTTATCTAGTCAGACCATACAGGTAATATACCCTATCCTATCACACCTGACCAGGTAACTTACCACTTACCTGTACCTTATCTAGTCAGACCATACAGGTAATATACCCTATCACACCTGACCAGGTAACTTACCTCTTACCTGTACCTTATCTAGTCAGACCATACAGGTAATATACCCTATCCTACCACACCTGACCAGGTATCTTACCACTTACCTGTACCTTATCTAGTCAGACCATACAGGTAATATACCCTATCCTATCACACCTGACCAGGTATCTTACCACTTACCTGTACCTTATCTAGTCAGACCATACAGGTAATATACCCTATCACACCTGACCAGGTAACTTACCACTTACCTGTACCTTATCTAGTCAGACCATACAGGTAATATACCCTATCCTATCACACCTGACCAGGTAACTTACCACTTACCTGTACCTTATCTAGTCAGACCATACAGGTAATATACCCTATCCTAACACACCTGACCAGGTATCTTACCACTTACCTGTACCTTATCTAGTCAGACCATACAGGTAATATACCCTATCCTAACACACCTGACCAGGTATCATACCACTTACCTGTACCTTATCTAGTCAGACCATACAGGTAATATACCCTATCCTATCACACCTGACCAGGTATCTTACCACCTACCTGTACCTTATCTAGTCAGACCATACAGGTAATATACCCTATCCTATCACACCTGACCAGGTATCTTACCTCTTACCTGTACCTTATCTAGTCAGACCATACAGGTAATATACCCTATCCTAACACACCTGACCAGGTATCTTACCACTTACCTGTACCTTATCTAGTCAGACCATACAGGTAATATACCCTATCACACCTGACCAGGTATCTTACCACTTACCTGTACCTTATCTAGTCAGACCATACAGGTAATATACCCTATCACACCTGACCAGGTATCTTACCACTTACCTGTACCTTATCTAGTCAGACCATACAGGTAATATACCCTATCCTAACACACCTGACCAGGTATCTTACCACTTACCTGTACCTTATCTAGTCAGACCATACAGGTAATATACCCTATCCTAACACACCTGACCAGGTATCTTACCACTTACCTGTACCTTATCTAGTCAGACCATACAGGTAATATACCCTATCCTAACACACCTGACCAGGTATCTTACCACTTACCTGTACCTTATCTAGTCAGACCATACAGGTAATATACCCTATCCTAACACACCTGACCAGGTATCTTACCACTTACCTGTACCTTATCTAGTCAGACCATACAGGTAATATACCCTATCACACCTGACCAGGTATCTTACCACTTACCTGTACCTTATCTAGTCAGACCATACAGGTAATATACCCTATCCTAACACACCTGACCAGGTATCTTACCACTTACCTGTACCTTATCTAGTCAGACCATACAGGTAATATACCCTATCACACCTGACCAGGTAACTTACCATCTACCTATCTATACCTTTATCTAGTCAGACCATACAGGTAATATACCCTATCCTACCACACCTGACCAGGTATCTTACCACTTACCTGTACCTTATCTAGTCAGACCATACAGGTAATATACCCTATCACACCTGACCAGGTATCTTACCACTTACCTGTACCTTATCTAGTCAGACCATACAGGTAATATACCCTATCCTATCACACCTGACCAGGTATCTTACCACTTACCTATCTATACCTTATCTAGTCAGACCATACAGGTAATATACCCTATCCTAACACACCTGACCAGGTATCTTACCACTTACCTGTACCTTATCTAGTCAGACCATACAGGTAATATACCCTATCACACCTGACCAGGTATCTTACCACTTACCTGTACCTTATCTAGTCAGACCATACAGGTAATATACCCTATCCTATCACACCTGACCAGGTAACTTACCACTTACCTGTACCTTATCTAGTCAGACCATACAGGTAATATACCCTATCCTATCACACCTGACCAGGTAACTTACCACTTACCTGTACCTTATCTAGTCAGACCATACAGGTAATATACCCTATCACACCTGACCAGGTAACTTACCACTTACCTGTACCTTATCTAGTCAGACCATACAGGTAATATACCCTACCACACCTGACCAGGTAACTTACCTCTTACCTGTACCTTATCTAGTCAGACCATACAGGTAAGATACCTATCACACCTGACCAGGTATCTTACCACTTACCTGTACCTTATCTAGTCAGACCATACAGGTAATATACCCTATCACACCTGACCAGGTAACTTACCTCTTACCTGTGCCTTATCTAGTCAGACCATACAGGTAATATACCCTATCACACCTGACCAGGGTACTTACCTCTTACCTGTACCTTATCTAGTCAGACCATACAGGTAATATACCCTATCCTATCACACCTGACCAGGTATCTTACCACTTACCTATCTATACCTTATCTAGTCAGACCATACAGGTAATATACCCTATCCTAACACACCTGACCAGGTATCTTACCACTTACCTGTACCTTATCTAGTCAGACCATACAGGTAATATACCCTATCACACCTGACCAGGTATCTTACCACTTACCTGTACCTTATCTAGTCAGACCATACAGGTAATATACCCTATCCTATCACACCTGACCAGGTAACTTACCACTTACCTGTACCTTATCTAGTCAGACCATACAGGTAATATACCCTATCCTATCACACCTGACCAGGTAACTTACCACTTACCTGTACCTTATCTAGTCAGACCATACAGGTAATATACCCTATCACACCTGACCAGGTAACTTACCACTTACCTGTACCTTATCTAGTCAGACCATACAGGTAATATACCCTACCACACCTGACCAGGTAACTTACCTCTTACCTGTACCTTATCTAGTCAGACCATACAGGTAAGATACCTATCACACCTGACCAGGTATCTTACCACTTACCTGTACCTTATCTAGTCAGACCATACAGGTAATATACCCTATCACACCTGACCAGGTAACTTACCTCTTACCTGTGCCTTATCTAGTCAGACCATACAGGTAATATACCCTATCACACCTGACCAGGGTACTTACCTCTTACCTGTACCTTATCTAGTCAGACCATACAGGTAATATACCCTATCCTACCACACCTGACCAGGTATCTTACCACTTACCTGTACCTTATCTAGTCAGACCATACAGGTAATATACCCTATCCTATCACACCTGACCAGGTATCTTACCACTTACCTGTACCTTATCTAGTCAGACCATACAGGTAATATACCATATCACACCTGACCAGGTAACTTACCACTTACCTGTACCTTATCTAGTCAGACCATACAGGTAATATACCCTATCCTATCACACCTGACCAGGTAACTTACCACTTACCTGTACCTTATCTAGTCAGACCATACAGGTAATATACCCTATCACACCTGACCAGGTAACTTACCTCTTACCTGTACCTTATCTAGTCAGACCATACAGGTAATATACCCTATCCTACCACACCTGACCAGGTATCTTACCACTTACCTGTACCTTATCTAGTCAGACCATACAGGTAATATACCCTATCCTATCACACCTGACCAGGTATCTTACCACTTACCTGTACCTTATCTAGTCAGACCATACAGGTAATATACCCTATCACACCTGACCAGGTAACTTACCACTTACCTGTACCTTATCTAGTCAGACCATACAGGTAATATTCCCTATCCTATCACACCTGACCAGGTAACTTACCACTTACCTGTACCTTATCTAGTCAGACCATACAGGTAATATACCCTATCCTAACACACCTGACCAGGTATCTTACCACTTACCTGTACCTTATCTAGTCAGACCATACAGGTAATATACCCTATCCTAACACACCTGACCAGGTATCTTACCACTTACCTGTACCTTATCTAGTCAGACCATACAGGTAATATACCCTATCCTATCACACCTGACCAGGTATCTTACCACCTACCTGTACCTTATCTAGTCAGACCATACAGGTAATATACCCTATCACACCTGACCAGGTATCTTACCACTTACCTGTACCTTATCTAGTCAGACCATACAGGTAATATACCCTATCCTAACACACCTGACCAGGTATCTTACCACTTACCTGTACCTTATCTAGTCAGACCATACAGGTAATATACCCTATCACACCTGACCAGGTATCTTACCACTTACCTGTACCTTATCTAGTCAGACCATACAGGTAATATACCCTATCACACCTGACCAGGTAACTTACCACTTACCTGTACCTTATCTAGTCAGACCATACAGGTAATATACCCTATCCTATCACACCTGACCAGGTAACTTACCACTTACCTGTACCTTATCTAGTCAGACCATACAGGTAATATACCCTATCCTAACACACCTGACCAGGTATCTTACCACTTACCTGTACCTTATCTAGTCAGACCATACAGGTAATATACCCTATCCTAACACACCTGACCAGGTATCTTACCACTTACCTGTACCTTATCTAGTCAGACCATACAGGTAATATACCCTATCCTATCACACCTGACCAGGTATCTTACCACCTACCTGTACCTTATCTAGTCAGACCATACAGGTAATATACCCTATCCTATCACACCTGACCAGGTATCTTACCTCTTACCTGTACCTTATCTAGTCAGACCATACAGGTAATATACCCTATCCTAACACACCTGACCAGGTATCTTACCACTTACCTGTACCTTATCTAGTCAGACCATACAGGTAATATACCCTATCACACCTGACCAGGTATCTTACCACTTACCTGTACCTTATCTAGTCAGACCATACAGGTAATATATCCTATCCTAACACACCTGACCAGGTATCTTACCACTTACCTTTACCTTATCTAGTCAGACCATACAGGTAATATACCCTATCCTACCACACCTGACCAGGTATCTTACCACTTACCTGTACCTTATCTAGTCAGACCATACAGGTAATATACCCTATCACACCTGACCAGGTAACTTACCACTTACCTGTACCTTATCTAGTCAGACCATACAGGTAATATACCCTATCCTATCACACCTGACCAGGTAACTTACCACTTACCTGTACCTTATCTAGTCAGACCATACAGGTAATATACCCTATCCTAACACACCTGACCAGGTATCTTACCACTTACCTGTACCTTATCTAGTCAGACCATACAGGTAATATACCCTATCCTAACACACCTGACCAGGTATCTTACCACTTACCTGTACCTTATCTAGTCAGACCATACAGGTAATATACCCTATCCTATCACACCTGACCAGGTATCTTACCACCTACCTGTACCTTATCTAGTCAGACCATACAGGTAATATACCCTATCCTATCACACCTGACCAGGTATCTTACCTCTTACCTGTACCTTATCTAGTCAGACCATACAGGTAATATACCCTATCCTAACACACCTGACCAGGTATCTTACCACTTACCTGTACCTTATCTAGTCAGACCATACAGGTAATATACCCTATCACACCTGACCAGGTATCTTACCACTTACCTGTACCTTATCTAGTCAGACCATACAGGTAATATACCCTATCCTAACACACCTGACCAGGTATCTTACCACTTACCTGTACCTTATCTAGTCAGACCATACAGGTAATATACCCTATCACACCTGACCAGGTATCTTACCACTTACCTGTACCTTATCTTGTCAGACCATACAGGTAATATACCCTATCACACCTGACCAGGTAACTTACCACTTACCTGTACCTTATCTAGTCAGACCATACAGGTAATATACCCTATCCTATCACACCTGACCAGGTAACTTACCACTTACCTGTACCTTATCTAGTCAGACCATACAGGTAATATACCCTATCCTAACACACCTGACCAGGTATCTTACCACTTACCTGTACCTTATCTAGTCAGACCATACAGGTAATATACCCTATCCTAACACACCTGACCAGGTATCTTACCACTTACCTGTACCTTATCTAGTCAGACCATACAGGTAATATACCCTATCCTATCACACCTGACCAGGTATCTTACCACCTACCTGTACCTTATCTAGTCAGACCATACAGGTAATATACCCTATCCTATCACACCTGACCAGGTATCTTACCTCTTACCTGTACCTTATCTAGTCAGACCATACAGGTAATATACCCTATCCTAACACACCTGACCAGGTATCTTACCACTTACCTGTACCTTATCTAGTCAGACCATACAGGTAATATACCCTATCACACCTGACCAGGTATCTTACCACTTACCTGTACCTTATCTAGTCAGACCATACAGGTAATATACCCTATCCTATCACACCTGACCAGGGATCTTACCACTTACCTGTACCTTATCTAGTCAGACCATACAGGTAATATACCCTATCACACCTGACCAGGTATCTTACCACTTACCTGTACCTTATCTAGTCAGACCATACAGGTAATATACCCTATCACACCTGACCAGGTATCTTACCATCTACCTATCTATACCTTTATCTAGTCAGAGCATACAGGTAATATACCCTTTACAACCACACCTGACCAGGTATCTTACCACTTACCTGTACCTTATCTAGTCAGACCATACAGGTAATATACCCTATCCTATCACACCTGACCAGGTATCTTACCACTTACCTGTACCTTATCTAGTCAGACCATACAGGTAATATACCCTATCACACCTGACCAGGTATCTTACCATCTACCTATCTATACCTTTATCTAGTCAGACCATACAGGTAATATACCCTATCCTATCACACCTGACCAGGTATCTTACCACTTACCTGTACCTTATCTAGTCAGACCATACAGGTAATATACCCTATCACACCTGACCAGGTATCTTACCACTTACCTGTACCTTATCTAGTCAGACCATACAGGTAATATACCCTATCCTATCACACCTGACCAGGTATCTTACCACTTACCTATCTATACCTTATCTAGTCAGACCATACAGGTAATATACCCTATCCTAACACACCTGACCAGGTATCTTACCACTTACCTGTACCTTATCTAGTCAGACCATACAGGTAATATACCCTATCACACCTGACCAGGTATCTTACCACTTACCTGTACCTTATCTAGTCAGACCATACAGGTAATATACCCTATCACACCTGACCAGGTATCTTACCACTTACCTGTACCTTATCTAGTCAGACCATACAGGTAATATACCCTATCCTATCACACCTGACCAGGTATCTTACCACTTACCTGTACCTTATCTAGTCAGACCATACAGGTAATATACCCTATCCTATCACACCTGACCAGGTATCTTACCACTTACCTGTACCTTATCTAGTCAGACCATACAGGTAATATACCCTATCACACCTGACCAGGTAACTTACCATCTACCTATCTATACCTTTATCTAGTCAGACCATACAGGTAATATACCCTTTCACACCTGACCAGGTAACTTACCATCTACCTATCTATACCTTTATCTAGTCAGACCATACAGGTAATATACCCTATCCTACCACACCTGACCAGGTATCTTACCACTTACCTGTACCTTATCTAGTCAGACCATACAGGTAATATACCCTTTACAACCACACCTGACCAGGTAACTTACCACCTACCTGTACCTTATCTAGTCAGACCATACAGGTAATATACCCTATCTTACCACACCTGACCAGGTAACTTACCATCTACCTATCTATACCTTATCTAGTCAGACCATACAGGTAATATACCCTATCCTGCCACACCTGACCAGGTAACTTACCACCTACCTATCTATACCTTATCTAGTCAGACCATACAGGTAATATACCCTATCCTATCACACCTGACCAGGTATCTTACCACTTACCTGTACCTTATCTAGTCAGACCATACAGGTAATATACCCTTTACAACCACACCTGACCAGGTAACTTACCATCTACCTATCTATACCTTATCTAGTCAGACCATACAGGTAATATACCCTTTACAACCACACCTGACCAGGTAACTTACCACCTACCTATCTATACCTTATCTAGTCAGACCATACAGGTAATATACCCTATCCTATCACACCTGACCAGGTATCTTACCACTTACCTGTACCTTATCTAGTCAGACCATACAGGTAATATACCCTATCACACCTGACCAGGTAACTTACCACCTACCTATCTATACCTTATCTAGTCAGACCATACAGGTAATATACCCTATCACACCTGACCAGGTAACTTACCATCTACCTATCTATACCTTTATCTAGTCAGACCATACAGGTAATATACCCTATCCTATCACACCTGACCAGGTATCTTACCTCTTACCTGTACCTTATCTAGTCAGACCATACAGGTAATATACCCTATCCTACCACACCTGACCAGGTAACTTACCACCTACCTATCTATACCTTATCTAGTCAGACCATACAGGTAATATACCCTATCCTACCACACCTGACCAGGTAACTTACCACCTACCTGTACCTTATCTAGTCAGACCATACAGGTAATATACCCTATCCTACCACACCTGACCAGGTAACTTACCACCTACCTGTACCTTATCTAGTCAGACCATACAGGTAATATACCCTATCCTAACACACCTGACCAGGTATCTTACCACTTACCTGTACCTTATCTAGTCAGACCATACAGGTAATATACCCTATCACACCTGACCAGGTATCTTACCACTTACCTGTACCTTATCTAGTCAGACCATACAGGTAATATACCCTATCCTAACACACCTGACCAGGTATCTTACCACTTACCTGTACCTTATCTAGTCAGACCATACAGGTAATATACCCTATCACACCTGACCAGGTATCTTACCACTTACCTGTACCTTATCTAGTCAGACCATACAGGTAATATACCCTATCCTAACACACCTGACCAGGTATCTTACCACTTACCTGTACCTTATCTAGTCAGACCATACAGGTAATATACCCTATCACACCTGACCAGGTAACTTACCATCTACCTATCTATACCTTTATCTAGTCAGACCATACAGGTAATATACCCTATCACACCTGACCAGGTATCTTACCACTTACCTGTACCTTATCTAGTCAGACCATACAGGTAATATACCCTATCCTATCACACCTGACCAGGTATCTTACCACTTACCTATCTATACCTTATCTAGTCAGACCATACAGGTAATATACCCTATCCTAACACACCTGACCAGGTATCTTACCACTTACCTGTAGCTTATCTAGTCAGACCATACAGGTAATATACCCTATCACACCTGACCAGGTATCTTACCACTTACCTGTACCTTATCTAGTCAGACCATACAGGTAATATACCCTATCCTATCACACCTGACCAGGTATCTTACCACTTACCTGTACCTTATCTAGTCAGACCATACAGGTAATATACCCTATCACACCTGACCAGGTATCTTACCACTTACCTGTACCTTATCTAGTCAGACCATACAGGTAATATACCCTATCCTATCACACCTGACCAGGTATCTTACCACTTACCTGTACCTTATCTAGTCAGACCATACAGGTAATATACCCTATCACACCTGACCAGGTATCTTACCACTTACCTGTACCTTATCTAGTCAGACCATACAGGTAATATACCCTATCCTATCACACCTGACCAGGTATCTTACCACTTACCTGTACCTTATCTAGTCAGACCATACAGGTAATATACCCTATCACACCTGACCAGGTAACTTACCATCTACCTATCTATACCTTTATCTAGTCAGACCATACAGGTAATATACCCTTTCACACCTGACCAGGTAACTTACCATCTACCTATCTATACCTTTATCTAGTCAGACCATACAGGTAATATACCCTATCCTACCACACCTGACCAGGTATCTTACCACTTACCTGTACCTTATCTAGTCAGACCATACAGGTAATATACCCTTTACAACCACACCTGACCAGGTAACTTACCACCTACCTGTACCTTATCTAGTCAGACCATACAGGTAATATACCCTATCCTACCACACCTGACCAGGTATCTTACCACTTACCTATCTATACCTTATCTAGTCAGACCATACAGGTAATATACCCTTTACAACCACACCTGACCAGGTAACTTACCATCTACCTATCTATACCTTATCTAGTCAGACCATACAGGTAATATACCCTATCCTACCACACCTGACCAGGTAACTTACCATCTACCTATCTATACCTTATCTAGTCAGACCATACAGGTAATATACCCTATCCTGCCACACCTGACCAGGTAACTTACCACCTACCTATCTATACCTTATCTAGTCAGACCATACAGGTAATATACCCTATCCTATCACACCTGACCAGGTATCTTACCACTTACCTGTACCTTATCTAGTCAGACCATACAGGTAATATACCCTTTACAACCACACCTGACCAGGTAACTTACCATCTACCTATCTATACCTTATCTAGTCAGACCATACAGGTAATATACCCTATCCTATCACACCTGACCAGGTATCTTACCACTTACCTGTACCTTATCTAGTCAGACCATACAGGTAATATACCCTATCACACCTGACCAGGTAACTTACCACCTACCTATCTATACCTTATCTAGTCAGACCATACAGGTAATATACCCTATCACACCTGACCAGGTAACTTACCATCTACCTATCTATACCTTTATCTAGTCAGACCATACAGGTAATATACCCTATCCTATCACACCTGACCAGGTATCTTACCTCTTACCTGTACCTTATCTAGTCAGACCATACAGGTAATATACCCTATCCTACCACACCTGACCAGGTAACTTACCACCTACCTATCTATACCTTATCTAGTCAGACCATACAGGTAATATACCCTATCCTACCACACCTGACCAGGTAACTTACCACCTACCTGTACCTTATCTAGTCAGACCATACAGGTAATATACCCTATCCTACCACACCTGACCAGGTAACTTACCACCTACCTGTACCTTATCTAGTCAGACCATACAGGTAATATACCCTATCCTACCACACCTGACCAGGTATCTTACCACTTACCTGTACCGTATCTAGTCAGACCATACAGGTAATATACCCTATCCTACCACACCTGACCAGGTATCTTACCACTTACCTATCTATACCTTATCTAGTCAGACCATACAGGTAATATACCCTATCCTATCACACCTGACCAGGTATCTTACCACTTACCTGTACCTTATCTAGTCAGACCATACTGGTAATATACCCTTTACAACCACACCTGACCAGGTAACTTACCACCTACCTATCTATACCTTATCTAGTCAGACCATACAGGTAATATACCCTATCCTATCACACCTGACCAGGTATCTTACCACTTACCTGTACCTTATCTAGTCAGACCATACAGGTAATATACCCTATCACACCTGACCAGGTAACATACCACCTACCTATCTATACCTTATCTAGTCAGACCATACAGGTAATATACCCTATCACACCTGACCAGGTAACTTACCATCTACCTATCTATACCTTTATCTAGTCAGACCATACAGGTAATATACCCTATCCTACCACACCTGACCAGGTATCTTACCACTTACCTGTACCTTATCTAGTCAGACCATACAGGTAATATACCCTATCCTACCACACCTGACCAGGTATCTTACCACTTACCTGTACCTTATCTAGTCAGACCATACAGGTAATATACCCTATCACACCTGACCAGGTAACTTACCATCTACCTATCTATACCTTTATCTAGTCAGACCATACAGGTAATATACCCTATCCTACCACACCTGACCAGGTATCTTACCACTTACCTGTACCTTATCTAGTCAGACCATACAGGTAATATACCCTATCCTACCACACCTGACCAGGTAACTTACCACCTACCTATCTATACCTTATCTAGTCAGACCATACAGGTAATATACCCTATCCTACCACACCTGACCAGGTATCTTACCACTTACCTGTACCTTATTTAGTCAGACCATACAGGTAATATACCCTATCCTACCACACCTGACCAGGTAACTTACCACCTACCTACCTGTACCTTATCTAGTCAGACCATACAGGTAATATACCCTATCCTACCACACCTGACCAGGTAACTTACCATCTACCTATCTATACCTTATCTAGTCAGACCATACAGGTAATATACCCTATCCTACCACACCTGACCAGGTAACTTACCATCTACCTATCTATACCTTATCTAGTCAGACCATACAGGAAATATACCCTATCCTACCACACCTGACCAGGTAACTTATGGTATTATCTGTACCTTTCAAGGTTTCAATTCCTGTGGCTGATGGGATGCTATACTCTGGGTTCTGTTATTTCAGGTGTGAGTCATTCATAGTTTTGCTGACGATTTCCCTCCCTCTCTCCAGCCCCCTCCTTCTTATGACGAGGTGATTAGAGAGACGAGTCAGGTACAGGTCCAGGTGTTGCCTCCCTCCTTCTCCCCCCAACGCTCTGTCTCCACAACTACCATCGCCACGCAGACTGACACTGGACTAGAATTCTCAGCAGTGGCCCACGCCCCCAACCAGAGAGGCTCTGTGGGTAAGAGGGGTTGTTTAGGGTGAGGAATCGTACATTAGAAAAGTGATCCATCAAACATTAGCTGAAAGGGACACAATAAAGAATGATTATTAATATTAGATCATGTGTTGTGTGTTTGTAGCCAGGAGACCTCCAAGGCCTCCCAGACCTTCCTATTCCTTTACAGCCAAACTGTTGCACGCTGATGACACGACGTCGCACGCTGATGACACGACGTCGCAAGCTGATGACTCACTCATCTTCCTAGAAGACAGTCCAGCACTTCGCACACACACTCAGACCAGCAGACACACCGTCATACACACAGAGGAGACAGCGTTTCACTATGACCTCTTGACCTCTGCCCCTGGCAGCCAAACTGACCAATGGGAGCAGTCCTCCTTCGTCCTCCCCCCTCATTCCACTGTCTTGACAATGCCCTCCGACCCTCCTCTGCCCCATAACCAGCCCAGGCCACGTCCTCGCACTAAGAATAGCCTTCGACCAATCAGGAGAGAGGTCAAAGTTCAGACCCTGGTGAGGCTGGGACAGACAGGATGTGAGGTCACAGAGAACCAAGAAGGGAGTCATCAGGGGGGGAAGTACCTTCAGGATCTCCTGGACGCCTTCAGCTCCGACGATTGGGGCTTCCCTGATCACCATAGCAACGACGAAGTAGAGAGCGACTTGAGAGGAGAAGAAGAAGAGGAGGAGGAGGAAGAAGATATGAGAGCCAGGATACAAGCCTTCGAGCTGCAGCAGCAACAGGAGGACCATGGTAACCATGCAGACAGTGACCATGGAGATGGAGCGTTGCTAGGGGGAGGGAAACCTGAACCCCACCCCCGAGTACAAGCACTCCCCAAACCGGCCCCAGTCATCTCCCGGAAACCCTCCCTCGCTGCCAAGACTTCCTCCCGCAAAGGATTGTGGGAAGATGGAAGCTCACTTGCGATAGACTTGAACTTGACTGTTGATACAGTTACCACCTCCCAACCCACACCCACTGACCCCTCTCCCAAACCCACAGAGACCCCCTCAAGTACCCCTGTCCCAGTCCTCGCACCCCTACCCCTGCTTCCTAGAAAGCCCCCCTCTGAACCCCAAAGACCAGACCCCCAGGTAAGGCAGACAGAAGGGACCTCCCTACTCCATCCTCCTCCAAGACCTTCAGTAGCACCCAGGACCAACGGGGCCATGGTACCCCAGGAGAGAAGCACTGTGGTCGACCTACCAACACCAGCGTTACCCCTTAAACCCTCCATAGACCTCCACAGCAACAACATTAGACCAAGTGTTGCTCAGAAGCCCAATGCCATGTCATCATCCCGTAGAGTGAGTGGTAAGTGTGTGTGTGTGTGTGTGTGTTAAGCACTAAGCTTAAGACAGTTAAGGCAGCCATAGGCTTCGCGTTGGGCCTCATGCCGCGTTCATGTGCAACTAGGAAGCTCTGACATTTCCGACTTGCTAACTGGATGTAGGTATACGGTGCCATGTTCAACCAGTTAGCTAGATTGAAATTTTCCAAGTTCCGACTAGCACTTGAACGCGGTTTTAGAACAGACCATAATAGTTCTCAGGCCTTACTGCTTTTATAAAACGGTTGGTGACATATTTACAAAAGATTTTTGTTTTAAATGAGTAAATGTATTATATTTTATCCTTCCAACAGAAAATATAGTCCCGGGGGGAAAGCCAGTTCTGAGAAGTTGGTAACCAAACACGCTAGTCGTTCATTCTATCCATCCTATTTGCAATGGTTGCTATGCAAAACAAAATATTGGCATGTTTCTATGCAGGCTAGCTACTTCTCCTTTGCAAGCTAGCCAACTAAATCTAACACACCATCACATCAATCACATAGCCACAGTAAAAGACAGGAACCTTCTCGATGGCCATGATTGGCTGAGATAATGGGTGGGCTGGACATGCCGAGAGATGAGTTTGGATTGTAGCACGTTTCTGTCTATAATGTGAGCTGGTCGGTATATGTAGGAAATCTAATCTAATCTAGCTACTTTTTAGACATCACGTAGTAGAACTGCATCAGTGCATCAGTTGCTCTCCACTTTCTGGAGGACCGAGTTTTGAAATCAGTGGAATTAGAGTATGATAGCTAAAGAGATGGAGAAAATTCTGCCGTTTGATTGCAAATATGCCGACAGAGTCAAAAAGAGAACACACAGAGAAGGCTGTTGTTTTAAAACACCTGTCTCCAGATTACATCTTCAAACTAAGGGCAACCATGGCGTCCGTGACAGAGAGGGAGAAGCGTCCATCCATGTATACGGGTAAGATAGTCTAGCTAGCTACATTTTCAGAAACGACACGTTTCTAATTTTGTCAGGAAGTTGTTTTCATTTCAAGTAATATACCCTGTTAGCTAGCTAGCTAACGTTAACTGGCTGGCTCGCTAGCTAACGCTACATGTATGATCTGTGTAGTAATATTATTTGTATCTCAGACAGCCATTTGTATTGCTAGTTATTAGCCTAATGTTAGCTAGCTATCAGGGTAGTAACGTTATGAGTTTGGATTATGGTTAATTGTTTAGCTAGCTAGATGTCGAAACAAAAGATTCCACTATGCAAGTAACCATTTCAATAGAATGTTCATGATGTCACTGCGACAACTGTCGATAGACGTAGCTGGTAAATTCGGTCTGGCTATCTACTCCGATTTCAGAGCACTCTCGTCTTTTTTTAATTTATTTTTATTTCACCTTTATTTAACCAGGTAGGCTAGTTGAGAACAAGTTCTCATTTACAACTGCGACCTGGCCAAGATAAAGCATAGCAGTGTGAGCAGACAACAAAGAGTTACACATGGAGTAAACAATTAACAAGTCAATAACACAGTAGAAACCAAAGGGGGAGTCTATATACAATGTGTGCAAAAGGCATGAGGAGGTAGGCAAATAATTACAATTTTGCAGATTAACACTGGAGTGATGAATGATCAGATGGTCATGTACAGGTAGAGATATTGGTGTGCAAAAGAGCAGAAAAGTAAATAAATAAAAACAGTATGGGGATGAGGTAGGTGAAAAAGGGTGGGCTATTTACCAATAGACTATGTACAGCTGCAGCGATCGGTTAGCTGCTCAGATAGCTGATGTTTGAAGTTGGTGAGGGAGATAAAAGTCTCCAACTTCAGCGATTTTTGCAATTCGTTCCAGTCACAGGCAGCAGAGTACTGGAACGAAAGGCGGCCAAATGAGGTGTTGGCTTTAGGGATGATCAGTGAGATACACCTGCTGGAGCGCGTGCTACGGATGGGTGTTGCCATCGTGACCAGTGAGCTGAGATAAGGCGGAGAGCGTTGTCAGATTGAGTGTAGGATAACTGGTGAATCTACGAACGCTCAACACCCGTTGAATATGGCCGGTGTCAGTAAACGTTGGAGGGAAAAAAAGTTATTAAATTGTTGCCAGCAGCACAGTTACAGTCACCAACACTATGGGTATCATAAAAACAGCTTAACCAGCTCTGCTAGGGTGAGCGGTTCTCTTACTTGTGTCTGGAAGTAGTTAGCCAACTTTAGCCACTTAGATTGGGTGCTCGACTGCTATTGTTAGGTCAGAACGCTCGGATCAACTCTGCCGGAGCATCCACTGAACGCTCGGATCAACTCTGCCGGAGCATCCACTGAACGCTCGGATCAACTCTGCCGGAGCATCCACTGAACGCTCAGGTCAACTCTGCCGGAGCATCCACTGAACGCTCCGAATGTAGGATAGTACAATCTGACAACGCTCTGGGCATTAGTAAACCCACTCCAGATGTACAATCTGACAACGCTCTGGGCATTAGTAAACCCACTCCAGATGTACAATCTGACAACGCTCTGGGCATTAGTAAACCCACTCCAGATGTACAATCTGACAACGCTCTGGGCATTAGTAAACCCACTCCAGATGTACAATCTGACAACGCTCTGGGCATTAGTAAAAGCAACCCACAGTGTAAAGCAACCCACCGAGAGAAGCAACCCACAGTGTAAAGCAACCCACAGTGTAAAGCAACCCACCGAGTAAAGCAACCCACCTTGTAAAGCAACCCACCTTGTAAAGCAACCCACTGTGTAAAGCAACCCACAGTGTAAAGCAACCCACATTGTAAAGCAACCCACAGTGTAAAGCAACCCACAGTGTAAAGCAACCCACCGTGTAAAGCAACCCACCGAGTAAAGCAACCCACAGTGTAAAGCAACCCACAGTGTAAAGCAACCCACATTGTAAAGCAACCCACATTGTAAAGCAACCCACAGTGTAAAGCAACCCACAGTGTAAAGCAACCCACATTGTAAAGCAACCCACCGAGTAAAGCAACCCACAGTGTAAAGCAACCCACCGAGTAAAGCAACCCACATTGTAAAGCAACCCACGAGTAAAGCAACCCACCGAGAGAAGCAACCCACCGAGTAAAGCAACCCACCGAGTAAAGCAACCCACAGTGTAAAGCAACCCACAGTGTAAAGCAACCCACATTGTAAAGCAACCCACAGTGTAAAGCAACCCACCGAGAGAAGCAACCCACAGTGTAAAGCAACCCACAGTGTAAAGCAACCCACCGAGTAAAGCAACCCACAGTGTAAAGCAACCCACCGAGTAAAGCAACCCACAGTGTAAAGCAACCCACATTGTAAAGCAACCCACAGTGTAAAGCAACCCACCGAGAGAAGCAACCCACCGAGTAAAGCAACCCACAGTGTAAAGCAAACCCACCGAGTAAAGCAACCCACAGTGTAAAGCAACCCACCGAGTAAAGCAACCCGCATTGTAAAGCAACCCACCGAGTAAAGCAACCCACATTGTAAAGCAACCCACCGTGTAAAGCAAGAAAATGCCTGATTGTGTGTAAACATAACTATGTGTGTGTGTGTGTGTGTGTGTCTGTGTGTGTATGTGTGTCTGTGTGTGTGTGTCTGTGTGTGTGTGTGTGTGTGTGTGTCTTAGTCAGTCATTCAGTTTCCTGTGTGAACATCAAGTTATGGACATAACTGTTACCTGTGACTGTAATGGCATCTATTAAAACCATATGTTTTCAACCTTCTCCTCTTCTCTCTCCAGTGCCCCTGCCTGCGCCCGGACTAGCCGTACCTGACAACAGGAGACCCTCTCTGGTCTCTAAACCCTCCATCCAGACCCCCATACCCACATCCCTAGTACCCTTAACCCCGGCCCTGGCTCCACCCCCAATGGGTGCTAGACCTCCAGTCTTATCCTCAGCTCCAGCCCAAAAGAAAACCCCACTGGTCTCCTCAGAGTGTGAACCTCCTCTTCCTCCTCGGTAAGTGTGTGTGTGTGTGTGTGTGTGTGTCCTGGACTCCTGATAGACTTTCAGTTTGTAGCTGCTCTCCAGTTGACACATAGAATACTAAATAAAACTGGTTTATACCACAGCATTGTTTTAATACTCCTTTGTGATTGGCTAGAAGGGGCATTCTAGAATGGACATTAAAACCAACTACAGGGACAGTTGGAAAAGATATCGGGGACACCTTGGATGGGTGATATGTGTTGTTTTCCAGGGTCAGCCGTAGTAGTATGCCGGCCCTGGATGAAGGTTTACTGCCTTTCTCAAGGGCACACAGATTTTCCACCTTGTCTCGGCTTGGGTATTTCAACCAGCAACTTTAAATTACGGGCCCAACGCTCTAACCTCTAGACTACCTGCCACTTACACATGCAGACCGTACTTGCTACAAAGTTACACAAAGATAAACCAACAACCACACAAACTGAAATGGTTAGTGTTGCTATGCTGTCAAATCCTCCCTCATGTATCTAGTTTAGTGTTGCTATGCTGTCAAATCCTCCCTCGTGTTTCTAGTTTAGTGTCACTATGCTGTCAAATCCTCCCTCATGTATCTAGTTTAGTGTTGCTATGCTGTCAAATCCTCCCTCGTGTTCCTAGTTTAGTGTCACTATGCTGTTAAATCCTCCCTCGTGTTTCTAGTTTAGTGTCACTATGCTGTCAAATCCTCCCTCATGTTTCTAGTTTAGTGTCACTATGCTGTCAAATCCTCCCTCGTGTTTCTAGTTTAGTGTCACTATGCTGTGGTGTCCTTAAATATGGAACTAATAGAATGAACAACTGGGTGGGTGGTGTCCATAAATATAGAATGAACAACTGGGTGGTGTCCTTAAATATAGAATGAACAACTGGGTGGTGTCCTTAAATATAGAATGAACAACTGGGGGGTGTCCTTAAATATAGAATGAACAACTGGGTGGTGTCCTTAAATATAGAATGAACAACTGGGGGGTGTCCTTAAATATAGAATGAACAACTGGGGGGTGTCCTTAAATATAGAATGAACAACTGGGTGGTGTCCTTAAATATAGAATGAACAACTGGGTGGTGTCCTTAAATATAGAACTAATAGAATGAACATCTGGGTGGGTGGTGTCCTTACATATAGAATGAACAACTGGGTGGTGTCCTTAAATATAGAACTAATAGAATGAACAACTGGGTGGGTGGTGTCCTTAAATATAGAATGAACAACTGGGTGGTGTCCTTAAATATAGAATGAACAACTGGGTGGTGTCCTTAAATATAGAATGAACAACTGGGTGGTGTCCTTAAATATAGAATGAACAACTGGGGGGTGTCCTTAAATATAGAATGAACAACTGGGTGGTGTCCTTAAATATAGAATGAACAACTGGGGGTGTCCTTAAATATAGAATGAACAACTGGGGGGTGTCCTTAAATATAGAACTAATAGAATGAACATCTGGGTGGTGTCCTTAAATATGGAACTAATAGAATGAACAACTGGGTGGGTGGTGTCCATAAATATAGAATGAACAACTGGGTGGTGTCCTTAAATATAGAATGAACAACTGGGTGGTGTCCTTAAATATAGAATGAACAACTGGGGGGTGTCCTTAAATATAGAATGAACAACTGGGGGGTGTCCTTAAATATAGAATGAACAACTGGGGGGTGTCCTTAAATATAGAATGAACAACTGGGTGGTGTCCTTAAATATAGAATGAACAACTGGGGGGTGTCCTTAAATATAGAACTAATAGACTGAACATCTGGGTGGTGTCCTTAAATATGGAACTAATAGAATGAACAACTGGGTGGTGTCCATAAATATAGAATGAACAACTGGGTGGTGTCCTTAAATATAGAATGAACAACTGGGGGGTGTCCTTAAATATAGAATGAACAACTGGGTGGTGTCCTTAAATATAGAATGAACAACTGGGTGGTGTCCTTAAATATAGAATGAACAACTGGGTGGTGTCCTTAAATATAGAATGAACAACTGGGTGGTGTCCTTAAATATAGAATGAACAACTGGGTGGGTGGTGTCCTTAAATATAGAATGAACAACTGGGGGGTGTCCTTAAATATAGAATGAACAACTGGGTGGGTGGTGTCCTTAAATATAGAATGAACAACTGGGTGGGTGGTGTCCTTAAATATAGAATGAACAACTGGGTGGGTGGTGTCCTTAAATATAGAATGAACAACTGGGGGGTGTCCTTAAATATAGAATGAACAACTGGGGGGTGTCCTTAAATATAGAATGAACAACTGGGTGGTGTCCTTAAATATAGAATGAACAACTGGGTGGTGTCCTTAAATATAGAATGAACAACTGGGGGGTGTCCTTAAATATAGAATGAACAACTGGGTGGTGTCCTTAAATATAGAATGAACAACTGGGGGGTGTCCTTAAATATAGAATGAACAACTGGGTGGTGTCCTTAAATATAGAATGAACAACTGGGTGGTGTCCTTAAATATAGAATGAACAACTGGGTGGTGTCCTTAAATATAGAATGAACAACTGGGTGGGTGGTGTCCTTAAATATAGAATGAACAACTGGGTGGGTGGTGTCCTTAAATATAGAATGAACAACTGGGGGGTGTCCTTAAATATAGAATGAACAACTGGGTGGTGTCCTTAAATATAGAATGAACAACTGGGTGGTGTCCTTAAATATAGAACTAATAGAATGAACATCTGGGTGGGTGGTGTCCTTACATATAGAATGAACAACTGGGTGGTGTCCTTAAATATAGAACTAATAGAATGAACAACTGGGTGGGTGGTGTCCTTAAATATAGAATGAACAACTGGGTGGTGTCCTTAAATATAGAATGAACAACTGGGTGGTGTCCTTAAATATAGAATGAACAACTGGGTGGGTGGTGTCCTTAAATATAGAATGAACAACTGGGTGGGTGGTGTCCTTAAATATAGAATGAACAACTGGGTGGGTGGTGTCATTAAATATAGAATGAACAACTGGGTGGGTGGTGTCCTTAAATATAGAATGAACAACTGGGTGGGTGGTGTCCTTAAATATAGAATGAACAACTGGGTGGTGTCCTTAAATATAGAACTAATAGAATGAACAACTGGGTGGTGTCCTTAAATATTGAATGAACAACTGGGTGGGTGGTGTCCTTAAATATAGAATGAACAACTGGGTGGTGTCCTTAAATATAGAATGAACAACTGGGTGGTGTCCTTAAATATAGAATGAACAACCGGGTGGTGTCCTTAAATATAGAATGAACAACTGGGTGGTGTCCTTAAATATAGAATGAACAACTGGGTGGTGTCCTTAAATATAGAATGAACAACTGGGTGGTGTCCTTAAATATAGAATGAACAACTGGGTGGTGTCCTTAAATATAGAATGAACAACTGGGTGGGTGGTGTCCTTAAATATAGAATGAACAACTGGGTGGTGTCCTTAAATATAGAATGAACAACTGGGTGGTGTCCTTAAATATAGAATGAACAACTGGGTGGTGTCCTTAAATATAGAACTAATAGAATGAACGATTAGCAACCAAAAGATGAGAAATGATTAATTCTCTTATAAAATACCAATGTTTATTTCTGCCGGTAAATGTGTGTTTTAGTGTTGTTTTGTTTGGTAACTGTGGTATGAGCAGGAAAAACAAATCAGTCCGGTACATGAACTCCTCTGTAGTCCTCAGAGCCTCTCTAGTCTTCTGTGGTCCTCATACCCTCTCTAGTCTTCTGTGGTCCTCATACCTTCTCTAGTCTTCTGTGGTCCTCATACCCTTAGACCCTCTCTAGTTCTCTGCGTCGTCCATTATTTCCAAGGTAATGTACAGAACGTCAGCATTCATTCCTTACATAATAACTCTCTCCTCTCCTCTCCATGTATGTCAGACCCCAGGGAGTGTTTAAGATGCTCCCTCTCCGCCCCCCTCCCATGAAGACTGTTCCTGGTCGACACCCACCTCTCCAGGCTGTCTCCTCCTCCTACTCTACCACATCATCCAATCAGCCACCCCCTGCCCAGGCTGTAGCCGCCCCCGCTTCTACATCAGCCAACCAGCAGGCTGTCCCTGGCCCCTGCACCACTCCATCAGCCAATCAGCCACAGGGTCAGAGGGCACCAAAGAAAGGCCCTACTCTACCCCTCCGACCCAGGCCTGGACACCCCCTGTACAAGAGTTACATGGTAAACACACACATCTACATTGGCTTTACATATGTACAGGGCATTCGGAAAGTATTCAGACCCTTTGACTTTTTCCACATTTTGTTACGTTACAGCCTTATTCTAAAATGGATTAAATTATTTTTCCCCCCTCAATATACACACAATACCCCATAATGACATCACAATACCCCACAATGACATCACAATACCCCACAATGACATCACAATACCCCATAATGACATCACAATACCCCATAATGACATCACAATACCCCACAATGACATCACAATGACATCACAATACCCCATAATGACATCACAATACCCCACAATGACATCACAATACCCCACAATGACATCACAATACCCCACAATGACATCACAATACCCCACAATGACATCACAATACCCCACAATGACATCACAATACCCCACAATGACATCACAATACCCCACAATGACATCACAATACCCCATAATGACATCACAATACCCCATAATGACATCACAATACCCCACAATGACATCACAATACCCCACAATGACATCACAATACCCCACAATGACATCACAATACCCCACAATGACATCACAATACCCCACAATGACATCACAATACCCCAC
>NC_034182.2:43361494-43406494 GCF_002021735.2 Oncorhynchus kisutch
TAAACATTTATGGCAATTTAGCTAGTTAGCTTGCACTTGCTAGCTAACTTGTCCTATTTAGCTAGCTTGCTGTTACTAGCTAATTTGTCCTGGGATATTGACATTGAGTTGTTATTTTACCTGCAATGCACAAGGTCCTCTACTCCGACAAATCCACACATAAAACAGTCACCTGAATTGTTTCTAGTCATCTCTCTTCCTTCCAGGCCTTTTCTTCTCTTGACTTTATATTGCGATTGGCAACTTTCATAAATTAGGTGCATTACCGCCACTGACCTCGTTCGTCTTTCAGTTACCCACGTGGGTATAACCAATGAGGAGATGGCACGTGCTTCTATAAACCAATGAGGAGATGGGAGAGGCAGGACTTGCAGCGCGATCTGCGTCAGAAATAGAACTGACTTCTATTTTAGACGCTCGTTGGCGCGCGTGAGCAGTGTGGGTGCAATAATTGAATAACATAGATTTCTACATTTATTTTGCAACGCTCGCGCTTGGTGTTGTCAGCCTGTAAAATAGAATATACCGTTTTGTAATGATGTGCAAATAGTTGAAGTACAAAAGGGAAAATAACCTCTCTCTCTCCCCCTCTTTCCCTCTCTCTCTTCCCTCTTTCCCTCTCTCTCTCCCCTTTTTCCCTCTCTCTCTCCCCTTTTTCCCTCTCTCTCTTCCCCTCTTTCCCTCTCTCTCTTCCCCTTTTTCCCTCTCTCTCTCCCCCTTTTCCCTCTCTCTCTCCCCTCTTTCCCTCTCTCTCTTCCCTCTTTCCCTCTCTCTCCCCTTTTTCCCTCTCTCTCTTCCCCTCTTTCCCTCTCTCTCTCCCCTTTTTCCCTCTCTCTCTCCCCTCTTTCCCTCTCTCTCTCCCCTTTTTCCCTCTCTCTCTTCCCCTCTTTCCCTCTCTCTCTCCCCTTTTTCCCTCTCTCTCTTCCCTCTTTCCCTCTCTCTCTTCCCTCTTTCCCTCTCTCTCTCCCCTCTTTCCCTCTCTCTCTCCCCTTTTTCCCTCTCTCTCTCCCCTCTTTCCCTCTCTCTCTCCCCTCTTTCCCTCTCTCTCTCCCCTTTTTCCCTCTCTCTCTTCCCTCTTTCCCTCTCTCTCTCCCCTCTTTCCCTCTCTCTCTCCCTTTTTCCCTCTCTCTCTCCCCTCTTTCCCTCTCTCTCTCCCCTTTTTCCCTCTCTCTCTTCCCCTCTTTCCCTCTCTCTCTTCCCCCTCTCTCTCTCTCTCCCCCTCTGTCTCATCCATCCTTCTCCAAATCTCCCCCCCTCTCTCTACCAGGCGGTGGAGGTGGTAACGGGTGGAGGCAGTAGATGAGGAGTGGTATCTGGGGGATGCAGGAGGCGAGGTCCCCAAAAACAACCTGACACCTACAAATAGGACTATGGATGTACACTGTGTGTTAGAGAACAAGAGACTGTGTTGGAGAGAGAGAGACTGTGTTGGAGAGAGCGAGACTGTGTTGGAGAGAGAGAGACTGTGTTGGAGAGAGAGAGACTGTGTTGGAGAGAGAGAGACTGTGTTAGAGACTGTGACAGAGAGAGATTGTTAGAGAGAGAGAGACTGTTAGAGAGACTGTGTTGGAGAGCGGGAGACTGAGAGAGACAGAGAGACTGTGAGAGAGAGACTGTTAGAGAGAGAGAGACTGTGTTAGAGAGAGAGAGACTGTGAGAGAGAGAGAGAGAGAGAGAGAGACTGTGTTAGAGAGAGAGAGAGAGACTGTGTTAGAGAGAGATATTGTGTTAGAGAGAGACTGAGAGAGAGAGAGACTGAGAGAGCGAGAGACTGTGAGAGAGAGAGAGACTGTGAGAGAGAGACTGTTAGAGAGCAAGAGACTGTGAGAGAGAGAGAGAGACAGAGAGAGAGAGACTGAGAGAGAGAGACTGAGAGAGAGAGACTGTGTTAGAGAGACTGTGTTAGAGAGACTGTGTTAGAGAGACAGACTGTTAGAGAGCGAGAGACTGTGAGTTAGAGAGAGACTGTGTTAAAGAGAGAGAGAGTGTTGACCCACCACTCACCAACGTGGTTATCTTGAGAGACGAAGCTGTCTGTTTACATCAGAGTATGATAAGGATAGATAGAGCAAACATATTATATTTCAGAACTCCAATCCTGTTGAATCTACAGTTGAAGTCGGAAGCTTACATACATCTTAGCCAAATATATTTAAACTCAGTTTTTCACAATTCCTGACATTTAATCCTAGTAAAAATTCCCTGTCTTAGTTCAGTTAGGAGCACCACTTTATTTTAAGAATGTGAAATGCCAGAATAATAGTAGAGAGAATGATTTATTTCAGCTTTTATTTCTTTCATCACATTCCCAGTGGGTCAGAAGTTTACATACGCTCAATTAGTATTTGGTAGCATTGCCTTTAAATTTATTTACTTGGGTAAAACGTTTCGGGTAGCCTTCCACAAGCTTCCCACAATAAGTTGGGTGAATTTTGGCCCATTCCTCCTGACAGAGCTGGTGTAACTGAGTCAGGTTTGTAGGCCTCCTTGCTCTCACACGCTTTTTCAGTTCTGCCCACACATTTCCTATAGGATTGAGGTCAGGGCTTTGTGATGACCACTCCAAAACCTTGCCTTTGTTGTCCTTAAGCCATTTTGCCACAACTTTGGAAGTATGCTTGGGGTCATTGTCCATTTGGAAGACCCATTTGTGACCAAGCTTTAACTTCCTGATGTCTTGAGAACTTCCTGATGTCTTGAGATGTTGCTTCAATATATCCACATAATTTTCTTTCCTCTCGATGCCATCTATTTTGTGAAGGTCACCAGTCCCTCCTGCAGTAATGCACCCCCACAACATGATGCTGCCACCCCCGTGCTTCACGGTTGGGATGGTGTTCTTGGGCTTGCAAGCCTCCCCCTTTCTCCTCCAAACATAACGATGGTCATTATGGCCTCTCAGGAAGGAGACAGAACGCGTCTCCTTCCTGAGAGGTATGATGGCTGCGTGGTCCCATGGTGTTTATACTTGCGTACTATTGTTTGTACAGATGAACGTGGTACCTTCAGGCGTTTGGAAATTGCTCCCAAGGATGAACCAGACTTGTGGAGGTCTACAATTATTTTTCTGGTCGTGGCTGATTTCTTTTGATTTTCCCATGATGTCAAGCAAAGAGGCACTGAGATGGAAGGTAGGCCTTGAAATACATCCACAGGTATACCTCCAACTGACTCAAATGATGTCAATGAGCCTATCAGAAGCTTCAAAATCCATGACATCATTTTCTGGAATTTTCCAAACTGTTTAAAGGCACAGTCAACTTAGTGTACGTAAACTTCTGACCCACTGGAATTGTGATACAGTGAATTATAAGTGAAATAATCTGCCTGTAAACAACTGTTGGAAAAATGACTTGTGTCATGTACAAAGTAGATGTCCTTACCGACTTGCCAAAACTATCGTTTGTTTACAAGAAATGTATGGAGAGCTTGAAAAACGAGTTTTAATGACTCCAACTCTAAGTGTATGTAAACTTCAGACTTCAGCTGTATCACTTGGCATATATATATATGACTCCACTATCAGAACATCACCAACAAGGTTGGTTCCCCCACTGGGAATTAGGACGATGATCACCAGCCAGCCACTTATCAGAGAGTTTTTCAAATATATATTTTTTAACCGTATACCTGCCTGTACTAATCCACTGGTCATTTCACAATCTAGTGGTGCTTTATATGAGGAGAAATCTAACTTCTTCTCAAGCCAAATTATAACATTGACTATCAATGTTGATTAATAAGTGGAAGTTAGGATTCAACCCTGTGTTTAACTGATGTGTTATATTCCTGTATATCTGGACATTACATACAGACTTTTTAATCCCAATAAAATCATGATTAAATGTTTTAATACAACTGGTTTCACGTCATTATTTTTTGTTGTAGTCCGATGAGAGATGAGTTTCCAGACCTCTCTCTCTTCCCTCATGGTCGCTGTAGGATTCTGAGAGCAGAGGTCTGTGTGTGTTTTTATTTCACCTTTATTTAACCAGGTATTTATATATATACAGTGCCTTGCGAAAGTATTCGGCCCCCTTGAACTTTGCGACCTTTTGCCACATTTCAGGCTTCAAACATAAAGATATAAAACTGTATTTTTTTTGTGAAGAATCAACAACAAGTGGGACACAATCATGAAGTGGAACGACATTTATTGGCTATTTCAAACTTTTTTAACAAATTAAAAACTGAAAAATTAGGCGTGCAAAATTATTACAATTATTAGAGGGTGGTCTATAACACGACTCGGACATCCGGGTTGGCAGAGTGTGCTAAAGCAGTGAATAAAACAAACTGAGGGAGGAGGCTTCTAATGTTAACATGCATGAAACCAAGGCCATTACGGTTACAGAAGTCAATAAATTAGAGCGCCTTGGGAATGGGAGGGGTGCTGGGGGCTGGGTTAACCTCTACATCCCCAGAGGAACAGAGGAGGAGTAGGATGAGGGTACAGTTAACGGCTATAAGAACTGGTCGTCTAGTGAGTCCGGAACAGAGAGTAAAAGGAGCAGGTTTCTGGGCTCGATAGTATAGATTCAAGGCATAATGTACAGACGGTATGGTAGGATGTGAGTACAGTGGAGGTAAACCTAGGTATTGAGTGACGATGAGAGAGGTTGTCTCTAGAGGCACCAGTTAAGCGTGGTGAGGACTCCACATGTGTGGAGGGTGGAACAAAAGGGATATCTAAGGCATGTTGGGCAGGGCTGGAGGCTCTACAGTAAAATAAGACAATAATAACTAACCAGAACAGCAATGGACAAGGTATATTGACATTAGGGAGAGGCATGTGTAGCAGAGTAGCAATTGACCCGATTCAGTAGTTGCTAATATGTTAGGCGTGCTGGAGACAGCTAGCAATTCAGAAAGCTAGCTGGCTGGGGCTAGCAGGCAGGGGCTAGTAGGCCGGGGATAGCAGATGGACCTCCGGCAATGGTCGCAACGGAAGAGCCTGTTAAAACCACCTCAGATATGTGATTGTCTGTCTGACTGTGTGTGTCAGTCGGCAGACCAGTTGTGATGGATCCGGTTCTATAGTATAAAAATTGCAGATCCGTACCACATTGGGTGAGGCAGGTTGTAAGAGAGTTTATTCAGTCCATGGATGGAAAGTGAGATTAAAATATATACGGAATATATACTAAGAAAACGACTATGTACACGGGACAAGACAAATACATGTCCGACTGCTACGCCATCTTGGAAGCTCTGATGCTGGCCTCCAAGGCAGAGTTGCAAAGCAAAATACATATCTCAGACTGGACAATAAAAAGAAAAGATTAAGATGGAACACAGATACTGGACAGAGGAACTCTGCCTAGAAGGCCAGCATCCCGGACATGCCTCTTCACTGTTGACGTTAAGACTGGACAGAGGAACTCTGCCTAGAAGGCCAGCATCCCGGACATGCCTCTTCACTGTTGACGTTGAGACTGGACAGAGGAACTCTGCCTAGAAGGCCAGCATCCCGGACATGCCTCTTCACTGTTGACGTTAAGACTGGACAGAGGAACTCTGCCTAGAAGGCCAGCATCCCGGACATGCCTCTTCACTGTTGACGTTAAGACTGGACAGAGGAACTCTGCCTAGAAGGCCAGCATCCCGGACATGCCTCTTCACTGTTGACGTTAAGACTGGACAGAGGAACTCTGCCTAGAAGGCCAGCATCCCGGACATGCCTCTTCACTGTTGACGTTGAGACTGGACAGAGGAACTCTGCCTCGACGGCCAGCATCCCGGACATGCCTCTTCACTGTTGACGTTGAGACTGGACAGAGGAACTCTGCCTAGAAGGCCAGCATCCCGGAGTGGCCTCTTCACTGTTGACGTTGAGACTGGACAGAGGAACTCTGCCTAGAAGGCCAGCATCCCGGACATGCCTCTTCACTGTTGACGTTGAGACTGGACAGAGGAACTCTGCCTAGAAGGCCAGCATCCCGGACATGCCTCTTCACTGTTGACGTTGAGACTGGACAGAGGAACTCTGCCTCGACTGCCAGCATCCCGGACATGCCTCTTCACTGTTGACGTTGAGACTGGACAGAGGAACTCTGCCTAGAAGGCCAGCATCCCGGAGTGGCCTCTTCACTGTTGACGTTGAGACTGGACAGAGGAACTCTGCCTAGAAGGCCAGCATCCCGGACATGCCTCTTCACTGTTGACGTTGAGACTGGACAGAGGAACTCTGCCTAGAAGGCCAGCATCCCGGACATGCCTCTTCACTGTTGACGTTGAGACTGGACAGAGGAACTCTGCCTAGAAGGCCAGCATCCCGGACATGCCTCTTCACTGTTGACGTTGAGACTGGACAGAGGAACTCTGCCTAGAAGGCCAGCATCCCGGACATGCCTCTTCACTGTTGACGTTGAGACTAGACAGAGGAACTCTGCCTAGAAGGCCAGCATCCCGGACATGCCTCTTCACTGTTGACGTTGAGACTGGACAGAGGAACTCTGCCTAGTTGGCCAGCATCCCGGACATGCCTCTTCACTGTTGACGTTGAGACTGGACAGAGGAACTCTGCCTAGAAGGCCAGCATCCCGGACATGCCTCTTCACTGTTGACGTTGAGACTGGACAGAGGAACTCTGCCTAGAAGGCCAGCATCCCGGACATGCCTCTTCACTGTTGACGTTGAGACTGGACAGAGGAACTCTGCCTAGAAGGCCATCATCCCGGACATGCCTCTTCACTGTTGACGTTGAGACTGGACAGAGGAACTCTGCCTAGAAGGCCATCATCCCGGACATGCCTCTTCACTGTTGACGTTGAGACTGGACAGAGGAACTCTGCCTAGAAGGCCATCATCCCAGACATGCCTCTTCACTGTTGACGTTGAGACTGGACAGAGGAACTCTGCCTAGAAGGCCAGCATCCCGGACATGCCTCTTCACTGTTGACGTTGAGACTGGACAGAGGAACTCTGCCTAGAAGGCCAGCATCCCGGACATGCGTCTTCACTGTTGACGTTGAGACTGGTGTTTTGCGGGCACTATTTAACGAAGCTGCCAGTTGAGGACCTGTGAGGTGTCTGTTTCTCAAACTAGACACTCAAATGCACTTGTCCTCTTACTCAGTTGTGCACCGGAGCCTCCCACTCCTCTTTCTAACTTTCAAAGTTCTTGACATTTTCTGGATTGACTGACCTTCATGTCTTAAGGTAATGATTGACTGTCGTTTCTCTTTGCTTACTTGAGCTATTCTTGCCATAATATGGACTTGGTATATGAATATGGATATGAGTTTTACCAAATAGGACTATCTTCTGTATACCACACCTACCTTGTCACAACACAAATGATTGGCTCAAACGCATTGAGGTGTCACGGGTGGGCATTCTATGTTTCTATGTTTTCTATTTCTTTGGGTTGGTATGGTTCTCAATCAGCTGACAGAAGATTTACAGAAGATCCCACCACAAAGAGACCAAGCAGCGTTTTTCTGGAGGAATGGACATGGGAGGAGATATTGGACGGACAGGGACCCTGGAGACATGCTGGGGAATATCGCTGCCCGAAGGAAGAGTTGGAGGCAGCTAAAGCTGAGAGGCGGCGACATGAGGCAAGGCAGCGCAGCAAGCACGAGAGGCTGCCCCAAAACATTTTTTGGGGGAGGGGGCACACGGGGAGATTGGCGGAGTCAGGCTATAGACATGAATCCAACAAGCCATGGAGGAAAAGGAGCAACTTGGAGAAGCAAACCAGATTAATGAACAGCTGGAGGAGATCCAGGAAAACATCGCTAAAATGCTTTCGATGCTCACCACAACAAACTGTTACAATCGGTTGTTAAAAACGTAGATTAGTTTATGTCACATACAAACAAAGAGTACGCATGAACAAGACAACAAAATTAACCTTTTGGAAACAAACTTGCAAACTTTAGAAGATGAATTGCACCAGCAAGAAAACATAATGAGACGACACAACAAGCTAATGTAGTCCTTACCGGAAGATTAGGAAAAAAGGCAACCTGGTCTCAGAGCATTTCGTATTGTTCTGTACGTTAATGAGAGATACTCCTATTAGTTGTTATGGTTACATAAGACATATAGTTACTTAAGGCAAACATTTAAGTTGGGTGATTGGGTGCGTGTATAACACGAACGTCTAGCAACCCAAAGGTTGACAGTTTGAATCTCATCACGGACAACTTGAGCATCTACTTTGCATGTTAGATAACTGGGTTGGCACCCCCCCCCCCCTTAGTTGTGCCGTGGCGGAGATCTTTGTGGGCTATACTCAGCCTTGTCTCAGTATTGTAAGTTGGTGGTTGAAGATATCCCTCTAGTGGTGTGGGGGCTGTACTTTGGAAAAGTGGGTGGGGTTATATCCTGCCTCTTTGGCCCTGTCCGGGGGTATGATCGGATGGGGCCACAGTGTCTCCTGACCCCTCCTGTCTCAGCCTCCAGTATTTATGCTGCAGTAGTTTATGTGTCGGGGGGCTGGGGTCAGTTTGTTATATCTGGAGTACTTCTCCTGTCCTATTCGGTGTCCTGTGTGAATTTAAGTATGCTCTCTCTAATTATTTCTTTGTTTCTCTCTCGGAGGACCTGAGCCCTAGGACCATGCCTCAGGACTACCTGACATGATGACTCCTTGCTGTCCCCAGTCCACCTGGCCATGCTGCTGCTCCAGTTTCAACTGTTCTGCCTTATTATTATTCGACCATGCTGGTCATTTATGAACATTTGAACATCTTGGCCATGTTCTGTTATAATCTCCACCCGGCACAGCCAGAAGACAACTGGCCACCCCTCATATCCTGGTTCCTCTCTAGGTTTCTTCCTAGGTTTTGGCCTTTCTAGGGAGTTTTTCCTAGCCACCGTGCTTCTACACCTGCATTGCTTGCTGTTTGGGGTTTTAGGCTGGGTTTCTGTACAGCACTTTGAGATATCAGCTGATGTAAGAAGGGCTTTATAAATACATTTTACCAGCTGATTGGTTCGCTGTTTGTACATAACTGACCGCTCACTCTCTCCCAGTTGCTTGGGAATATGTCGATTTATCGATCAAAGAAGTTGTAAACACCATTCAGACAGGCTGACACCATGATATTCTACTGTGGGGAAGTTGTAAACACCATTCAGACAGGCTGACACCATGACATTCTACTGTGGGGAAGTTGTAAACACCATTCAGACAAGCTGACACCATGACATTTTATAATGGTTTTATTACCAAGACAACAGAAAAAGGTCGTTGAATGAATCAGCTGACAAGTCAATGGCATCCTACTGCTGAATAGAAGCATGGTCTGCTATGGCGTGAGTAGGCTGTGTATTGTCTTCAGTAACATGCCTGTAATAATGATTAGCTGTAGTTCAGTCTATTGCAGTGTATATATATATATATATGCTATTGAATTGTTGTATGTATTAATATATATTAAATTAATGAATGAAACGGATAATGACAAAATACTGTCAACAATAAAATAGCATTTTTATCCAAAAATGATTAATTATAAAACATTAAAACAATAGTAATTATAGTAACGAAACATAATTATATCACAGTATTATTGTCAAACTTGACATTAGTGTTTTATAAACATCATTTATAAAGTTATTTATAATGAATCTATTGTTATGGAAAATACAACACCAACATGTCTTCCTCTGTGTCCAAACTCTCCTTGACTGGTTAAACCCTTCTTTCTGAATTGTGTCCACTCCCCCTTTAAAAACATTGGTTTGGTGTAAGCAGCGTGTCTCAGCCAGTCAGGGTGAAGGGGAGGAGTCACGAGACAGGAAGGAACACACTGTGGACCAGTAACACTCCTCCTACGTGCAAAAAGTAATGTTACTAGTGATGTCACCAGTAAAGTCACCACTCATTTCACCGGGGACTTCGCCACTAATGTCAACGAGGGCGTGGCCAGTGATGTCACCAACGACGTCATGAGTGACGTCAGCACTGATGTCAATGAGGGCGTGGCCAGTCATGTCACCAACGATGTCACGAGTGACGTCAGCACTGATGTCACTGGGTGCGTCGCCATCTGAGATGTCACGAATGAAGTCACCCCTCGCAGTGATGTCGGCGGTGGGGGTGTCGCCAGCGATGTCACCAGGGTGCGAAACCCCTGCACCGGTCTCCGATTGTTTCTCCTCGCTGTCCTCGTCCCAATCAGAAGAAATGAACCCGGAGGGGGCAGAGTAAGAGTGTGGCTTTGGGGTGTGGCCTAGCCCCTGGTAGTGACCCGACAGAGGGGAGGTGGGGACGGAGACGGTTTCCGCGACGATGATGTCTTGCTCTGACCCTCCCTGGGACGTAGCCGACAGGAGACCTAATAATAAATAATTTCATTACAAGATAATCTCAAAGTGCATAAAATGTTTTAAACGTTCAAATAAAATGAAGAAATAATAATGATGATGTATGTTTATATAATAAATAATAATGTATTACATTTGTAAAGCACTTTTCATTATGAGATGAAAACCTCAAAGTGCATAAAATATAATAAATAAATAAACGGACTAATAATGTAAATGTAACAGATCTATAACTATAACCTGTGTGTTCAGGACGGCCAGACAGACCTGTGTGTTCAGGACGGCCAGACGGCCAGACAACCTGTGTGTTCAGGACGGCCAGACAGACCTGTGTGTTCAGGACGGCCAGACAGACCTGTGTGTTCAGGACGGCCAGACAGACCTGTGTGTTCAGGACGGCCAGACAGACCTGTGTGTTCAGGACGGCCAGACAGACCTGTGTGTTCAGGACGGCCAGACAGACCTGTGTGTTCAGGACGGCCAGACAGACCTGTGTGTTCAGGATGCCCAGACAGACCTGTGTGTTCAGGACGGCCAGACAGACCTGTGTGTTCAGGACGGCCAGACAGACCAGTGTGTTCAGGACGGCCAGACAGACCAGTGTGTTCAGGACGGCCAGACAGACCTGTGTGTTCAGGACGGCCAGACAGACCAGTGTGTTCAGGACGGCCAGACAGACCTGTGTGTTCAGGACGGCCAGACAGACCTGTGTGTTCAGGACGGCCAGACAGACCTGTGTGTTCAGGACGGCCAGACAGACCAGTGTGTTCAGGACGGCCAGACAGACCAGTGTGTTCAGGACGGCCAGACAGACCAGTGTGTTCAGGACGGCCAGACAGAACCTGTGTGTTCAGGACGGCCAGACAGACCAGTGTGTTCAGGACGGCCAGACAGACCTGTGTGTTCAGGACGGCCAGACAGACCAGTGTGTTCAGGACGGCCAGACAGACCAGTGTGTTCAGGACGGCCAGACAGACCAGTGTGTTCAGGACGGCCAGACAGACCTGTGTGTTCAGGACGGCCAGACAGACCAGTGTGTTCAGGACGGCCAGACAGACCTGTGTGTTCAGGACGGCCAGACAGACCAGTGTGTTCAGGACGGCCAGACAGACCAGTGTGTTCAGGACGGCCAGACAGACCTGTGTGTTCAGGACGGCCAGACAGACCTGTGTGTTCAGGACGGCCAGACAGACCAGTGTGTTCAGGACGGCCAGACAGACCAGTGTGTTCAGGACGGCCAGACAGACCAGTGTGTTCAGGACGGCCAGACAGACCTGTGTGTTCAGGACGGCCAGACAGACCTGTGTGTTCAGGACGGCCAGACAGACCAGTGTGTTCAGGACGGCCAGACAGACCTGTGTGTTCAGGACGGCCAGACAGACCAGTGTGTTCAGGACGGCCAGACAGACCAGTGTGTTCAGGACGGCCAGACAGACCAGTGTGTTCAGGACGGCCAGACAGACCTGTGTGTTCAGGACGGCCAGACAGACCAGTGTGTTCAGGACGGCCAGACAGACCAGTGTGTTCAGGACGGCCAGACAGACCAGTGTGTTCAGGACGGCCAGACAGACCAGTGTGTTCAGGACGGCCAGACAGACCTGTGGTTCAGGACGGCCAGACAGACCAGTGTGTTCAGGACGGCCAGACAGACCAGTGTGTTCAGGACGGCCAGACAGACCAGTGTGTTCAGGACGGCCAGACAGACCTGTGTGTTCAGGACGGCCAGACAGACCAGTGTGTTCAGGACGGCCAGACAGACCTGTGTGTTCAGACGGGGACGGCCAGACAGACCAGTGTGTTCAGGACGGCCAGACAGACCTGTGTGTTCAGGACGGCCAGACAGACCTGTGTGTTCAGGACGGCCAGACAGACCTGTGTGTTCAGGACGGCCAGACAGACCTGTGTGTTCAGGACGCCAGACAGACCTGTGTGTTCAGGACGGCCAGACAGACCTGTGTGTTCAGGACGGCCAGACAGACCTGTGTGTTCAGGACGGCCAGACAGACCTGTGTGTTCAGGACGGCCAGACAGACCTGTGTGTTCAGGAGGCAGACAGACCTGTGTTGTTCAGGACGGCCAGACAGACTGTGTGTTCAGGACGGCCAGACAGACCTGTGTGTCAGGACGGCCAGACAGGACCTGTGTGTTCAGGACGCCAGACAGACCTGTGTGTTCAGACGGCCAGACAGACCTGTCGTCGTTCAGGACGGCCAGACAGACCTGTGTGTTCAGGACGGCCAGACAGACCTGTGTGTTCAGGACGGCCAGACAGACCTGTGTGTTCAGGACGGCCAGACAGACCTGTGTGTTCAGGACGGCCAGACAGACCTGTGTGTTCAGGACGGCCAGACAGACCTGTGTGTTCAGGACGGCCAGACAGACCTGTGTGTTCAGGACGGCCAGACAGACCTGTGTGTTCAGGACGGCCAGACAGACCAGTGTGTTCAGGACGGCCAGACAGACCAGTGTGTTCAGGACGGCCAGACAGACCTGTGTGTTCAGGACGGCCAGACAGACCTAGTGTGTTCAGGACGGCCAGACAGACCATGTGTGTTCAGGACGGCCAGACAGACCTGTGTGTTCAGGACGGCCAGACAGACCTGTGTGTTTCAGGACGGCCCAGACAGACCAGTGTGTTCAGGACGGCCAGACAGACCAGTGTGTTCAGGACGGCCAGACAGACCAGTGTGTTCAGGACGGCCAGACAGACCTGTGTGTTCAGGACGGCCAGACAGACCAGTGTGTTCAGGACGGCCAGACAGACCTGTGTGTTCAGGACGGCCAGACAGACCAGTGTGTTCAGGACGGCCAGACAGACCAGTGTGTTCAGGACGGCCAGACAGACCAGTGTGTTCAGGACGGCCAGACAGACCTGTGTGTTCAGGACGGCCAGACAGACCAGTGTGTTCAGGACGGCCAGACAGACCTGTGTGTTCAGGACGGCCAGACAGACCAGTGTGTTCAGGACGGCCAGACAGACCAGTGTGTTCAGGACGGCCAGACAGACCTGTGTGTTCAGGACGGCCAGACAGACCTGTGTGTTCAGGACGGCCAGACAGACCAGTGTGTTCAGGACGGCCAGACAGACCAGTGTGTTCAGGACGGCCAGACAGACCAGTGTGTTCAGGACGGCCAGACAGACCTGTGTGTTCAGGACGGCCAGACAGACCTGTGTGTTCAGGACGGCCAGACAGACCAGTGTGTTCAGGACGGCCAGACAGACCTGTGTGTTCAGGACGGCCAGACAGACCAGTGTGTTCAGGACGGCCAGACAGACCAGTGTGTTCAGGACGGCCAGACAGACCAGTGTGTTCAGGACGGCCAGACAGACCTGTGTGTTCAGGACGGCCAGACAGACCAGTGTGTTCAGGACGGCCAGACAGACCAGTGTGTTCAGGACGGCCAGACAGACCAGTGTGTTCAGGACGGCCAGACAGACCAGTGTGTTCAGGACGGCCAGACAGACCTGTGTGTTCAGGACGGCCAGACAGACCAGTGTGTTCAGGACGGCAGACAGACCAGTGTGTTCAGGACGGCCAGACAGACCAGTGTGTTCAGGACGGCCAGACAGACCTGTGTGTTCAGGACGGCCAGACAGACCAGTGTGTTCAGGACGGCCAGACAGACCTGTGTGTTCAGGACGGCCAGACAGACCAGTGTGTTCAGGACGGCCAGACAGACCTGTGTGTTCAGGACGGCCAGACAGACCTGTGTGTTCAGGACGGCCAGACAGACCTGTGTGTTCAGGACGGCCAGACAGACCTGTGTGTTCAGGACGGCCAGACAGACCTGTGTGTTCAGGACGGCCAGACAGACCAGTGTGTTCAGGACGGCCAGACAGACCTGTGTGTTCAGGACGGCCAGACAGACCTGTGTGTTCAGGACGGCCAGACAGACCGTGTGTTCAGGACGGCCAGACAGACCTGTGTGTTCAGGACGGCCAGACAGACCAGTGTGTTCAGGACGGCCAGACAGACCTGTGTGTTCAGGACGGCCAGACAGACCTGTGTGTTCAGGACGGCCAGACCAGGACCAGGTGTGTTCAGGACGGCCAGACAGACCTGTGTGTTCAGGACGGCCAGACAGACCTGTGTTCAGGACGGCCAGACAGAACCTGTGTGTTCAGGACGGCCAGACAGACCTGTGTGTTCAGGACGGCAGACAGACCTGTGTGTTCAGGACGGCCAGACAGACCTGTGTGTTCAGGACGGCCAGACGACCTGTGTGTTCAGGACGGCCAGACAGACCTGTGTGTTCAGGACGGCCAGACAGACCTGTGTGTTCAGGACGGCCAGACAGACCTGTGTGTTCAGGACGGCCAGACAGACCTGTGTGTTCAGGACGGCCAGACAGACCTGTGTGTTTCAGGACGGCCAGACAGACCTGTGTGTTCAGGACGGCCAGACCGACCTGTGTGTTCAGGACGGCCCAGACAGACCTGTGTGTTCAGGACGGCCAGACAGACAGTGTGTTCAGGACGGCCAGACAGACCTGTGTGTTCAGGACGGCCAGACAGACCTGTGTGTTCAGGACGGCCAGACAGACCTGTGTGTTCAGGACGGCCAGACAGACCTGTGTGTTCAGGACGGCCAGACAGACCTGTGTGTTCAGGACGGCCAGACAGACCCTGTGTGTTCAGGACGGCCAGACAGACCATGTTGTGTTCAGGACGGCCAGACAGACCTGTGTGTTCAGGACGGCCAGACAGACCTGTGTGTTCAGGACGGCCAGACAGACCTGTGTGTTCAGGACGCCAGACAGACCTGTGTGTTCAGGACGGCCAGACAGACCTGTGTGTTCAGGACGGCCAGACAGACCTGTGTGTTCAGGACGGCCAGACAGACCTGTGTGGTTTCAGGACGGCCAGACAGACCTGTGTGTTCAGTGACGGCCAGACCAGACCAGTGTGTTCAGGACGGCCAGACAGACCTGTGTGTTCAGGACGGGCAGACAGACCTGTGTGTTCAGGACGGCCAGACAGACCTGTGTGTTCAGGACGGCCAGACAGACCAGTGTGTTCAGGACGGCCAGACAGACCAGTGTGTTCAGGACGGCCAGACAGACCTGTGTGTTCAGGACGGCCAGACAGACCTGTGTGTTCAGGACGCCAGACAGACCTGTGTGTTCAGGACGGCCAGACAGACCTGTGTGTTCAGGACGGCCAGACAGACCTGTGTGTTCAGGACGGCCAGACAGACCAGTGTGTTTCAGGACGGCCAGACAGACCTGTGTGTTCAGGACGGCCAGACAGACCTGTGTGTTCAGGACGGCCAGACAGACCTGTGTGTTCAGGACGGCCAGACAGACCCTGTGTGTTCAGGACGGCCAGACAGACAGTGTGTTCAGGACGGCCAGACAGACCAGTGTGTTCAGGACGGCCAGACAGACCAGTGTGTTCAGGACGGCCAGACAGACCTGTGTGTTCAGGACGGCCAGACAGACCTGTGTGTTCAGGACGGCCAGACAGACCTGTGTGTTCAGGACGGCCAGACAGACCAGTGTGTTCAGGACGGCCAGACAGACCTGTGTGTTCAGGACGGCCAGACAGACCAGTGTGTTCAGGACGGCCAGACAGACCAGTGTGTTCAGGACGGCCAGACAGACCAGTGTGTTCAGGACGGCCAGACAGACCAGTGTGTTCAGGACGGCCAGACAGACCAGTGTGTTCAGGACGGCCAGACAGACCAGTGTGTTCAGGACGGCCCAGACAGACCAGTGTGTTCAGGACGGCCAGACAGACCAGTGTGTTCAGGACGGCCAGACAGACCAGTGTGTTCAGGACGGCCAGACAGACCAGTGTGTTCAGGCGGCCAGACAGACCAGGACGGCCAGACAGACCAGGACGGCCAGACAGACCAGGACGGCCAGACAGACCAGGACGGCCAGACAGACCAGGACGGCCAGACAGACCAGGACGGCCAGACAGACCAGTGTGTTCAGGACGGCCAGACAGACCAGGACGGCCAGACAGACCAGTGTGTTCAGGACGGCCAGACAGACCAGGACGGCCAGACAGACCAGTGTGTTCAGGACGGCCAGACAGACCAGGACGGCCAGACAGACCAGTGTGTTCAGGACGGCCAGACAGACCAGGACGGCCAGACAGACCAGTGTGTTCAGGACGGCCAGACAGACCAGTGTGTTCAGGACGGCCAGACAGACCAGTGTGTTCAGGACGGCCAGACAGACCAGTGTGTTCAGGACGGCCAGACAGACCAGTGTGTTCAGGAGCCAACGACCAGTGTGTTCAGGACGGCCAGACAGACCAGTGTGTTCAGGACGCCAGACAGACCAGTGTGTTCAGGACGGCCAGACAGACCAGTGTGTTCAGGACGGCCAGACAGACCAGTGTGTTCAGGACGGCCAGACAGACCAGTGTGTTCAGTGTGTTCAGGACGGCCAGACAGACCAGTGTGTTCAGGACGGCCAGACAGACCAGTGTGTTCAGGACGGCCAGACAGACCAGTGTGTTCAGGACGGCCAGACAGACCAGTGTGTTCAGGACGGCCAGACAGACCAGTGTGTTCAGGACGGCCAGACAGACCAGTGTGTTCAGGACGGCCAGACAGACCAGTGTGTTCAGGACGGCCAGACAGACCAGTGTGTTCAGGACGGCCAGACAGACCAGTGTGTTCAGGACGGCCAGACAGACCAGTGTGTTCAGGACGGCCAGACAGACCAGTGTGTTCAGGACGGCCAGACAGACCAGTGTGTTCAGGACGGCCAGACAGACCAGTGTGTTCAGGACGGCCAGACAGACCAGTGTGTTCAGGACGGGCCAGACAGACCAGTGTGTTCAGGACGGCCAGACAGACCAGTGTGTTCAGGACGGCCAGACAGACCAGTGGTACGGCGGCCAGACAGACCAGGACGGCCAGACAGACAGACGGCCAGACAGACCAGGACGGCCAGACAGACCAGGACGGCCAGACAGACCAGGACGGCCAGACAGACCAGGACGGCCAGACAGACCAGTGTGTTCAGGACGGCCAGACAGACCAGGACGGCCAGACAGACCAGTGTGTTCAGGACGGCCAGACAGACCAGGACGGCCAGACAGACCAGTGTGTTCAGGACGGCCAGACAGACCAGGACGGCCAGACAGACCCAGTGTGTTCAGGACGGCCAGACAGACCAGGACGGCCAGAACAGACCAGTGTGTTCAGGACGGCCAGACAGACCAGTGTGTTCAGGACGGCCAGGACAGACCAGTGTGTTCAGGACGGCCAGACAGACCAGTGTGTTCAGGACGGCCAGACAGACCAGTGTGTTCAGGACGGCCAGACAGACCAGTGTGTTCAGGACGGCCAGGCAGACCAGTGTGTTCAGGACGGCCAGGCAGACCAGTGGTGTTCAGGACGGCCAGCAGACCAGTGTGTTTCAGGACGGCCAGACAGACCAGTGTGTTCAGGACGGCCAGACAGACAGTGTGTTCAGGACGGCCAGACAGACCAGTGTGTTCAGGACGGCCAGGCAGACAGTGTGTTCAGGACGGCCAGGCAGACCAGTGGTTCAGGACGGCCAGACAGACCAGTGTGTTCAGGACGGCCAGACAGACCAGTGTGTTCAGGACGGCCAGACAGACCAGTGTGTTCAGGACGGCCAGACAGACCAGTGTGTTCAGGACGGGCCAGACCAGACCCAGTGTGTTCAGTGTGTTCAGGACGGCCAGACAGACCAGTGTGTTTCAGTGTGTTCAGGACGGCCAGACAGACCAGTGTGTTTCAGGACGAACCAGACAGACCAGTGTGTAGGACGGGCCAGACAGACCAGTGTGTTCAGGACGGCCAGACAGACCAGTGTGTTCAGGACGGCCAGACAGACCAGTGTGTTCAGGACGGCCAGACAGGACCAGTGTGTTCAGGACGGCCAGACAGACCAGTGTGTTCAGGACGGCCAGACAGACCAGTGTGTTCAGGACGGCCAGAACAGACAGACCAGTGTGTTCAGGACGGCCAGACAGACCAGTGTGTTCAGGACGGCCAGACAGACCAGTGTGTTCAGGACGGCCAGACAGACCAGTGTGTTCAGGACGGCCAGACAGACCAGTGGTTCAGTGTGTTCAGGACGGCCAGACAGACCAGTGTGTTCAGTGTGTTCAGGATCGGCCAGACAGACCAGTGTGTTCAGGACGGCCAGACAGACCCAGTGTGTTCAGGACGGCCAGACAGACCAGTGTGTTCAGGACGGCCAGACAGACCCAGTGTGTTCAGGACGCCAGACAGACCAGTGTGTTCAGGACGGCCAGACAGACCAGTGTGTTCAGGACGGCCAGACAGACCAGTGTGTTCAGGACGGCCAGACAGATGTTCAGGACGGCCAGACAGACCTGTGTGTTCAGGACGGCCAGACAGACCTGGTGTTCAGGACGGCCAGACAGACCAGTGTGTTCAGGACGGCCAGACAGACCAGTGTGTTCAGGACGGCCAGACAGACCAGTGTGTTCAGGACGCCAGACAGACCAGTGTGTACAGGACGGCCAGACAGACAGTGTGTTCAGGACGGCCAGACAGACCAGTGTGTTCAGGACGGCCAGACAGACCAGTGTGTTCAGGACGGCCAGACAGACCAGTGTGTTCAGGACGGCCAGACAGACCAGTGTGTTCAGGACGGCCAGACAGACCAGTGTGTTCAGGACGGCCAGACAGACCAGTGTGTTCAGGACGGCCAGACAGACCAGTGTGTTCAGGACGGCCAGACAGACCAGTGTGTTCAGGACGGCCAGACAGACCAGTGTGTTCAGGACGGCCAGACAGACCAGTGTGTTCAGGACGGCCAGACAGACCAGTGTGTTCAGGACGGCCAGAAGACCTGTGTGTTCAGGACTGCCAGACAGACCAGTGTGTTCAGGACGGCCAGACAGACCAGTGTGTTCAGGACGGCCAGACAGACCAGTGTGTTCAGGACGGCCAGACAGACCAGTGTGTTCAGGACGGCCAGACAGACCAGTGTGTTCAGGACGGCCAGACAGACCAGTGTGTTCAGGACGGCCAGACCAGACCAGTGTGTTCAGGACGGCCAGACAGACCTGTGTGTTCAGGACGGGCCAGACAGACCAGTGTGTTCAGGACGGCCAGACAGACCAGTGTGTTCAGGACGGCAGACAGACCAGACCAGTGTGTTCAGGACGGCCAGACAGACTAGTGTGTTCAGGACGGCCAGACAGACCAGTGTGTTCAGGACGGCCAGACAGACCAGTGTGTTCAGGACGGCCAGACAGACCAGTGTGTTCAGGACGGCCAGACAGACCAGTGTGTTCAGGACGGCCAGACAGACCTGTGTGTTCAGGACGGCCAGACAGACCTGTGTGTTCAGGACGGCCAGACAGACCAGTGTGTTCAGGACGGCCAGACAGACCTGTGTGTTCAGGACGGCCAGAACAGACCAGTGTGTTCAGGACCGCCAGACAGACCTGTGTGTTCAGGACGGTCAGACAGACCTGTGTGTTCAGGACCACCAGACAGACCTGTGTGTTCAGTGTGTTCAGGACGGCCAGACAGACCAGTGTGTTCAGGACGGCCAGACAGACCTGTGTGTTCAGGACGGCCAGACAGACCAGTGTGTTCAGGACGGCCAGACAGACCAGTGTGTTCAGGACGGCCAGACAGACCTGTGTGTTCAGACGGCCAGACAGACCAGTGTGTTCAGGACGGCCAGACAGACCTGTGTGTTCAGGACGGCCAGACAGACCAGTGTGTTCAGGACGGCCAGACAGACCAGTGTGTTCAGTGTGTTCAGGACGGCCAGACAGACCAGTGTGTTCAGGACGGCCAGACAGACCAGTGTGTTCAGGACGGCCAGACAGACCTGTGTGTTCAGGACGGCCAGACAGACCAGTGTGTTCAGGACGGCAGACAGACCTGTGTGTTCAGGACGGCCAGACAGACCTGTGTGTTCAGGATGGCCAGACAGACCTGTGTGTTCAGGACCACCAGACAGACCTGTGTGTTCAGGACGGCCAGACAGACCTGTGTGTTCAGGACAGCCAGACAGACCTGTGTGTTCAGGACGGCCAGTCAGACCTGTGTGTTCAGGACGGCCAGACAGACCTGTGTGTTCAGGACGGCCAGACAGACCTGTGTGTTCAGTGTGTTCAGGACGGCCAGACAGACCTGTGTGTTCAGGACGGCCAGACAGACCTGTGTGTTCAGGACGGCCAGACAGACCTGTGTGTTCAGGACGGCCAGACAGACCTGTGTGTTCAGGACGGCCAGACAGACCTGTGTGTTCAGTGTGTTCAGGACGGCCAGACAGACCTGTGTGTTCAGGACGGCCAGACAGACCTGTGTGTTCAGGACGGCCAGACAGACCTGTGTGTTCAGGACGGCCAGACAGACCTGTGTGTTCAGTGTGTTCAGGACGGCCAGACAGACCTGTGTGTTCAGGACGGCCAGACAGACCTGTGTGTTCAGGACGGCCAGACAGACCTGTGTGTTCAGGACGGCCAGACAGACCTGTGTGTTCAGACGGCCAGACAGACCTGTGTGTTCAGTGTGTTCAGGACGGCTGGTGGAGCCAAAGTACATCTTATTGGGTCTGCCCAGGACCGTCCGACCTGAGGGGGGAGGGGTGGTGTTACTACGCAGGGACAGGACCAGGTTAGTGGTAGCTACACCACACACACACACACACACACACACACACACACACACACACACACCACACACACACATACACACTTACACAGAGTACACACGCACACACACAGAATACACACACAAAGAGAGTACACACAGGTCAACCCAGACAGGTGCTGTTGAAGTACAGATCAACCTTGACAGCAACATTCATTTGACATTAGAGTAACATTGAGCTAACATTAGTTAGCATATATCCATTGCTTTTGGCTAACATTTAGTTAGCATATCCATTGCCATTGTGTAACATTGAGCTAATGTTAGTTAGCATCTATCCTATGGGTAACATTGCGCTAACGTTTAGTTAGCATATATCCATTGCTGTTGGGTAACATAGAGCTAATGTTTCGTTAGCATCTATCCATTGTTGTTGGGTAACATTGAGCTAATGTTTAGTTAGCATCTATCCATGTTGTTGGGTAACATTGAGCTAATGTTTAGTTAGCATCTATCCATTGCTGTTGGGTAACATTGAGCTAATGTTTAGTTAGCATCTATCCATTGCTGTTGGGTAACATTGAGCTAATGTTTAGTTAGCATCTATCCATTGCTGTTGGGTAACATTGAGCTAATGTTTAGTTAGCATCTATCCATTGCTGTTGGGTAACATTGAGCTAATGTTTAGTTAGCATCTATCCATTGTTGTTGGGTAACATTGAGCTAATGTTTAGTTAGCATCTATCCATTGCTGTTGGGTAACATTTAGCTAATGTTTAGTTAGCATCTATCCATTGCTGTTGGGTAACATTAAGCTAATATTGAACATAGTTAAGCATCCTGTGGCCCCGCCCTACTCACCTACGTGTTGGACCTGCTCTGAGATGTCTGCTCTGATGTCAGACACGTCCCACATGGCCATGAAGGAGTCAAAACAGCTTCCCTCCTCTGCCTCCAGTATGTAAGGTTTATAGGTAAAGCTGTAGTGGTGGGCTATAGCTGCTAGAAACATCTCTACACAGATGATAAAGTCCTTGAGTAGGGAGGGAGAGAGAGAGGTGGGTTTATAGCTGTAGTGGTGGGCTATAGATGCTAAAAACATCTCTACATAGATGATAAAGTCCTTGAGTAGGGAGGGAGAGAGAGAGGTGGGTTTATAGCTGTAGTGGTGGGCTATAGATGCTAAAAACATCTCTACATAGATGATAAAGTCCTTGAGTAGGGAGGGAGAGAGAGAGGTGGGTTTATAGCTGTAGTGGTGGGCTATAGATGCTAAAAACATCTCTACATAGATGATAAAGTCCTTGAGTAGGGAGGGAGAGAGAGAGGTGGGTTTATAGCTGTAGTGGTGGGCTATAGATGCTAAAAACATCTCTACATAGATGATAAAGTCCTTGAGTAGGGAGGGAGAGAGAGAGGTGGGTTTATAGCTGTAGTGGTGGGCTATAGATGCTAAAAACATCTCTACATAGATGATAAAGTCCTTGAGTAGGGAGGGAGAGAGAGAGGTGGGTTTATAGCTGTAGTGGTGGGCTATAGATGCTAAAAACATCTCTACATAGATGATAAAGTCCTTGAGTAGGGAGGGAGAGAGAGAGGTGGGTTTATAGCTGTAGTGGTGGGCTATAGATGCTAAAAACATCTCTACATAGATGATAAAGTCCTTGAGTAGGGAGGGAGAGAGAGAGGTGGGTTTATAGCTGTAGTGGTGGGCTATAGATGCTAAAAACATCTCTACATAGATGATAAAGTCCTTGAGTAGGGAGGGAGAGAGAGAGGTGGGTTTATAGCTGTAGTGGTGGGCTATAGATGCTAAAAACATCTCTACATAGATGATAAAGTCCTTGAGTAGGGAGGGAGAGAGAGAGGTGGGTTTATAGCTGTAGTGGTGGGCTATAGATGCTAAAAACATCTCTACATAGATGATAAAGTCCTTGAGTAGGGAGGGAGAGAGAGAGGTGGGTTTATAGCTGTAGTGGTGGGCTATAGATGCTAAAAACATCTCTACATAGATGATAAAGTCCTTGAGTAGGGAGGGAGAGAGAGAGGTGGGTTTATAGCTGTAGTGGTGGGCTATAGCTGCTAGAAACATCTCTACATAGATGATAAAGTCCTTGAGTAGGGAGGGAGAGAGAGAGGTGGGTTTATAGCTGTAGTGGTGGGCTATAGATGCTAAAAACATCTCTACATAGATGATAAAGTCCTTGAGTAGGGAGGGAGAGAGAGAGGTGGGTTTATAGCTGTAGTGGTGGGCTATAGATGCTAAAAACATCTCTACATAGATGATAAAGTCCTTGAGTAGGGAGGGAGAGAGAGAGGTGGGTTTATAGCTGTAGTGGTGGGCTATAGATGCTAAAAACATCTCTACATAGATGATAAAGTCCTTGAGTAGGGAGGGAGAGAGAGAGGTGGGTTTATAGCTGTAGTGGTGGGCTATAGATGCTAAAAACATCTCTACATAGATGATAAAGTCCTTGAGTAGGGAGGGAGAGAGAGAGGTGGGTTTATAGCTGTAGTGGTGGGCTATAGATGCTAAAAACATCTCTACATAGATGATAAAGTCCTTGAGTAGGGAGGGAGAGAGAGAGGTGGGTTTATAGCTGTAGTGGTGGGCTATAGATGCTAAAAACATCTCTACATAGATGATAAAGTCCTTGAGTAGGGAGGGAGAGAGAGAGGTGGGTTTATAGCTGTAGTGGTGGGCTATAGATGCTAAAAACATCTCTACACAGAAGTATTGTTGGGGTGTGGGAGGGTTAGGTGTGTGTGTACCTGTAGTCCGGTGGCTACAGCCTCAACACTGTCCCAGTCCCAGGTGTGTTTATCAGAGATCACTCCGACTTTCACCAGTATAGCTATCAACACTGCCTGCCTGGAGGGATGGGAGAGAAATGGAGAGGGAGGGGAGAGAAATAGAGAGTGAAAGAGAGATCGAGGGAGGGAGAGAAAGAGACAGATAGTGGAGAGATGGAAAGAGGGAGGGGGTGGGGAAGAGAGAGCGAGGGAGAGGGGAGGGGAAGAGAGAGCGAGAGAGGGAGGGAAAGAGAGAGTGAGGGAGAGAAAGAGACAAAGTGAGTGGAGAGATGGAAAGAGGGAGGGGGTGGGGAAGAGAGAGTGAGGGAGAGAAAGAGACAAAGTGAGTGGAGAGATGGAAAGAGGGAGGGGGTGGGGAAGAGAGAGTGAGGGAGAGAAAGAGACAAAGTGAGTGGAGAGATGGAAAGAGGGAGGGGGTGGGGAAGAGAGAGTGAGGGAGAGGGGAGGGGAAGAGAGTGAGGGAGAGGGGTGGGAAAGAGAGAGTGAGGGAGAGGGGTGGGGAAGCGAGTGAGGGAGAGGGGTGGGAAAGAGAGAGTGAGGGAGAGGGGAGGGGAAGAGAGTGAGGGAGAGGGAGAGGGGTGGGAAAGAGAGAGTGAGGGAGAGGGGGGGGGAAGAGAGAGTGAGGGAGAGGGAGGGAAAGAGAGAGTGAGGGAGAGGGGAGGGAAAGAGAGAGTGAGGGAGAGGGAGGGAAAGAGAGAGTGAGGGAGAGGGAGGGAAAGAGAGAGTGAGGGAGAGGGGAGGGAAAGAGAGAGTGAGGGAGAGGGGTGGGAAAGAGAGAGTGAGGGAGAGGGGTGGGAAAGAGAGAGTGAGGGAGAGGGGAGGGAAAGAGAGAGTGAGGGAGAGGGGTGGGGAAGAGAGAGTGAGGGAGAGGGGAGGGGAAGAGAGAGTGAGAGGAGAGGGAGGGGAAGAGAGAGTGAGGGAGAGGGGAGGGAAAGAGAGAGTGAGGGAGAGGGTGGGGAAGAGAGAGTGAGGGAGAGGGGAGGGGAAGAGAGAGTGAGGGAGAGGGGAGGGGAAGAGAGAGTGAGGGAGAGGGGAGGGGAAGAGAGAGTGAGGGAGAGGGGAAGAGAGAGTGAGGGAGAGGGGAGGGGAAGAGAGAGTGAGGGAGAGGGGAGGGGAAGAGAGAGTGAGGGAGAGGGGAGGGGAAGAGAGAGTGAGGGAGAGGGGAGGGGAAGAGAGAGTGAGGGAGAGGGGAGGGGAAGAGAGAGTGAGGGAGAGGGGAGGGGAAGAGAGAGTGAGGGAGAGGGGAGGGGAAGAGAGAGTGAGGGAGAGGGGTGGGAAAGAGAGAGTGAGGGAGAGTGAGGGAGAGGGAGGGAGAGTGAGGGAGAGGGGAGGGAAAGAGAGAGTGAGGGAGAGAGTGAGGGGAAGAGAGAGTGAGGGAGAGGGGTGAGAAAGAGAGTGAGGGAGAGGGGTGGGAAAGAGAGTGAGGGAGAGTGAAGGAGAGTGAGGGAGAGGGGTGGGAAAGAGAGAGTGAGGGAGAGTGAGGGAGAGGGGTGGGGAATTGTTGTTGACTTGTTGACTTCCTCCTTTTGTTTGTGGTAACTAGGCACTCACACAACGCTTAGCAACAGTCAGAAAAAGCCAGGCCATGTGTTCTACTAGACATTCTTGATTCACTAAAAATCTCTTACCAGAACGAGACGAAGACGACCATTTTAACACAGAGGAACTTCCCAACGGGCCTAATCTGACTCAGTTCATCCTTCAAGGCTTTATACAGCAGCACCAGACAATACATGGCAAACTGGAGACAGAGAGAGGAATGACTCAGTAAGCATAGCCTTGCTATTGAGAAGACAGGCTATGAAGACAGGCTATGAAGACAGGCTATGAAGACAGGCTATTGAGAAGACAGGCTATTGAGAAGACAGGCTATGAACAGGACAGGCTATGAAGACAGGCTATGAAGACAGGCTATGAAGACAGGCTATGAAGACAGCTTTGACTATGTACAGACTCAGTGAGCATAGCCTTGCTATTGAGAAAGGCCGCCGTAGGCAGACATGGCTCTCAAGAGAAGACAGGCTATGTGCTCACTGCCCACAAAATGAGGTGGAAACTGAGCTGCACTTCCTAACCTCCTGCCCAATGTATGACCATATTAGAGAGACATATTTCCCTCAGATTACACAAATCCACAAAAAATTTGAAAACAAATCCAATTTTGATAAACTCCCATATCTACTGGGTGAAATACCACAGTGTATAGACATACACTACCGGTCAAAGATTTATTTTAAACCTACTCATTCAAGGGCTTTTCTTGTATGGAATCATGTAGTAACCAAAAAAGTGTTAAACCAATCTAAACCTATTTTATATTTGAGATTCTTCAAAGTAGCCACCCTTTACCTTGATGACAGCTTTACACATTCTTGGCATTCTGTCAACCAGCTTCATGAGGTTTACACACTCTTGGCATTCTCTCAACCAGCATCATGAGGTTTGCACTTTCTTGGCATTCTCTCAACCAGATTCATGAGGTTGTCACATTCTTGGCATTCTCTCAACCAGCTTCATGAGGTTTGCACACTCTGCATTTCAATTAACAGGTGTGCCTTCTTAAAAGTTAATTTGTGGAATTTCTTTCCTTCTTAATGCGTTTGAGCCAATCAGTTGTGTTGTGACATGGTAGGTGTGGTATACAGAAGACAACCCTATTTGGTAAAAGACCAAGTCCATATTATGGCAAGAACAGCTCAAATAAGCAAAGAGAAACGACAGTCCATCATTACTTTAAGACATGAAGGTCAGTCAATACGGAACATTTCAAGAACTTTTAAAAGTTTCTTCAAGTGCAGTCGCAAAAACCATCAAGCGCTATGATGAAACTGGCTCTCATGAGGACCAAGATCCAGAGTTACCTCTGCTGCAGAGGATAAGTTCATTAGAGTTACCAGCCTCAGAAATTGCAGCCCAAATAAATGCTTCACAGAGTTCAAGTAACAGACACATCTCAACATCAACTGTTCAGAGGAGACTATGTGAATCAGGCCTTCATGGTTGAATTACTGCAAACAAACCACCTCTAAAGGACACCAATAAGAAGAGACTTGCTTGGGCCAAGAAACACGAGCAATGGACATTAGACCAGTGGAAATCTGTCCTTTGGTCTGGAGTCCAAATTTGAGATTTTTGGTTCAAACCGCCGTTGTGGGTGAACGGATGATCTGCGTATGTGTATTTGTGTAAGCACGGAGGAGGTGTGATGGTGTGGGGGTGTTTTTCTGGTGACACTGTCTGTAATTTATTTAGAATTGGCTATTTGAAGAATCTCAAATATATTTTGATTTGTTTAACACTTTTTTGGTTACTACATGATTCCATATGTGTTATTTCATAGTGTTGATGTCTTCGCTACTATTTTACAATGTAGAACATAGTAAAAATAAAGAAAACCCTGGAATGAGTCGGTGTTCTAAAACTTTTGACCGGTAGTGTAATATGCCATTTGAAATGTCTTTATTCTTTTGGAACGTTTGTGAGTGTAATGTTTAGGATAAATATTTTGTTGATTTCACTTTATATATTATCTATTTCACTTGTTTTGACAATGTAAACATGTGTTTACAATGCCAATAAAGCCCCTTGAATTGAGAGAGAGCGAGCAAGAGAAAGTAATATAAGTAAACTGATAATACAAGTAAACTGAGCACTGTGTGTAATTCGGAGTAAATTGTGGCCAAAATGCCCTCTGAGGACAGTGCAGTTGGAGGCTACATTCCAAAGCTGTTAAATGCATGAGGCGTAGTGCACATTTCAGGGTAGAGAATCCGATACTGACTAGTGTAAAGTCCAGGTGGGTGAGTTCTCACCAGTTGAGAGATATCGTTGACTAGGACCAGGTGTGTGAGTTCTCACCAGTTGAGAGATATCGTTGACTAGGACCAGGTTAGGACCAGGTGTGTGAGTTCTCACCAGTTGAGAGATATTGTTGACTAGGACCAGGTGTGTGAGTGCTCACCAGTTGAGAGATATTGTTGACTAGGACCAGGTTAGGACCAGGTGTGTGAGTTCTCACCAGTTGAGAGATATTGTTGACTAGGACCAGGTTAGGACCAGGTGTGTGAGTTCTCACCAGTTGAGAGATATTGTTGACTAGGACCAGGTTAGGACCAGGTGTGTGAGTTCTCACCAGTTGAGAGATATTGTTGACTAGGACCAGGTTAGGACCAGGTGTGTGAGTTCTCACCAGTTGAGAGATATTGTTGACTAGGACCAGGTTAGGACCAGGTGTGTGAGTTCTCACCAGTTCTCACCAGTTGAGAGATATATTTGACTAGGACCAGATGTGTGAGTTCTCACCAGTTGAGAGATATTGTTGACTATGACCAGATAGGTCCAGGCATTCCTGTTGCTGAAGTTTCCCTCGTCATACACACCACACAACTGACAGACACTACAGAGAGAGAGAGAGGGAGGGGGGGGGGGTCAGAAAAATATTATAACCTGCTTAACCTTTCCTATTCTGTATTTATGTATTTTGTAATGTATAATATACTACTTGGTTAGTGCTGTACTTACAGTGCTATCACTGTAGTCACGGGCCTGACGACGGTGTACTGTAGAACCCCCAGCTTACAGCGGAACAACAACACCCTGACCGAGGAGAGACAACCAATCACAACCATCAATCAGTCAATCAATCACAACCAACCATCAGTCACATGCATCAGCCACTCAATCACAACCATCAGTCACATGCATCAGCCAATCAATCACAACCATCAGTCACATCCATCAGCCACTCAATCACAACCATCAGCCAATCAATCACAACCAACCATCAGTCACATGCATCAGCCAATCAGTCAAACAACCATCAATCAGTCACATCCATCATTCAATCAAGACATTGTATTCATGTTCATCCATCTCTCCCTGCTCTCCTCCCTCTATCACTCCAACTCTCCCCTCTCTCCCTCCCCTCCCTCTCCTCCCTCCCCACCCTCTCGCCTCCCTCTCCCTCCCTCCCCACCCTCTCTCTCCTCCCTCCCCACCCTCTCTCTCCTCCCTCCCCACCCTTTCTCTCCTCCCTCCCCACCCTCTCTCTCCTCCCTCCCCACCCTTTCTCTCCTCCCTCCCCACCCTCTCTCTCCTCCCTCCCCACCCTCTCTCTCCTCCCTCCCTCCCCACCCTCTCTCTCCTCCCTCCCTCCCCACCCTCTCTCTCCTCCCTCCCCACCCTCTCTCTCCTCCCTCCCTCCCCACCCTCTCTCTCCTCCCTCCCTCCCCACCCTCTCTCTCCTCCCTCCCTCCCCACCCTCTCTCTCCTCCCTCCCTCCCTCACTTACTCTCCCATTGCCCATGGTGGACAGCAGCATAGAGGTGGCAGGTGTTTCTGTTGTTCCTGAACCTCTAGCATCAATACCAAACTGGGATACTGGTTAGAGAGGTAGTTTAACAGGAAGATGAGGAAGTTGTAAATGACGTAGGCCTCGTAACACTCTCTACACGTGTCTACGTAGATGGCTATTCTGGGGTAGCGCAGCGCGATCCACTAAAGAAGAAGAAGTCCAATGTACACGGATGTCCAAGGGGAGGAGGGGGGAGGGGAGGAGGGGGAGAGGAGGGGGGGGGGGGGGGAGAAAGGCAGTTTAATTGATAGATGAGGAACGACCATATGTAATGTGACCATTATTTTCAACCAGCACATATTGATTGATGGAGTGACCAATGTAAAGATATGGTCTGTGTGTGTGTGTGTGTGTGTGTGTGTGTGTGTGTGTGTGTGTGTGTGTGTGTGTGTGTGTGTGTGTGTGTGTGTGTGTGTGTGTGTATGTGTGTGTGTGTGTGTGTGTGTGTGTGTGTGTGTGTGTGTGTGTGTGTGTGTGTGTGTGTGTGTGTGTGTGTGTTGACTCTGCCATTTGAGCAGCCCAGCCTTGTGACAACACCACACCGTCCTCACTTAATCCTGTTACCATAGAGATACGGAGGTCTCAATGGAACTTAGAATGTTCAGCCATTCCTTATAAACCAATGGAATGTCTGACTCAGTGTTCTAGTCTAGTGTTCCATAGTTCTCTGTGTTCTAGTCTAGTGTTCCATAGTTCTCTGTGTTCTAGTCTAGTGTTCCAAAGTTCTCTGTGTTCTAGTCTAGTGTTCCATAGTTCTCTTCTGCAGTGATAGGTCTTCAACCAGATTGATATGTTATAACAGTATTACTATAATCAAATGTTAATAAAAGTGTCCCCTTACACTGTCCACACTGTAGATGGGTACCATCCACAGGATCCTGTAAACACACAACAGAGAAGATCAGTGGTATCTGGTCTCCTACCATTTACAAATACTTTATACCTTAAGGGATTTGATTCCAGGTGTGTTCCTACCTGATAATGGGTTTCTGTAGCTCAGGCTGTGTGTAGTGTACCAGGTGTGTACCAGGTGTGTTCCTACCTGATAATGGGTTTCTGTAGCTCAGGCTGTGTGTAGTGTACCAGGTGTTGCAGGATGCCCCAAAGAGAGATGGGGATGGTCATGAACACAAACACTCCAGCTATGAACCAGGCTTTACTGTGGGTCCCCACCTGAAACACAGAACCAGGCTTTACTGTGGCTCCCCACCTGAAACACAGAACCAGGCTTTACTGTGGGTCCCCACCTGAAACACAGAGCCAGGCTTTACTGTGGGTCCCCAACTGAAACACAGAACCAGGCTTTACTGTGGGTCCCCACCTGAAACACAGAACCAGGCTTTACTGTGGGTCCCCACCTGAAACACAGAACCAGGCTTTATTGTGGGTCCCCACCTGAAACACAGAGCCAGTCTTTACTGTGGCTCCCCACCTGAAACACAGAGCCAGGCTTTATTGTGGGTCCCCACCTGAAACACAGAGCCAGGCTTTATTGTGGGTCCCCACCTGAAACACAGAGCCAGGCTTTACTGTGGGTCCCCACCTGAAACACAGAGACAGGCTTTACTGTGGGTCCCCACCTGAAACACAGACCAAGTTTAACTACATAAACAGGCTTTACTGTGGCTCCCCACCTGAAACACAGAGCCAGGCTTTACTGTGGGTCCCCACCTGAAACACAGACCAAGTTTAACTACATAAACAGGCTTTACTGGGAGATACCATTTATAAATGAACACAACAGTGCAACAACAGCATCCTCCGGTTTTGATCCATCTGTACAGTCAAAAATGATCAGGCTTTACCATAACAGAAAAGCAGAGTACTGAGGAGAATAACACAACAACGTTGACAGGTGTCAGTTGCACCATATAGACTTTAACAGATGTGAGAGCAATAGTTACTAATTATATGAAAGGCAGATGTTCGACTTCTGTCTCACCTCAGACTTCTGTAGTTCCCAGACACACAGCGGCAGAACCACGAGTAGCAGAGCTACATAGAGGCAGACCACGAGAGGTCGGATCCACCGTCTCCAGTTCCCACACGTACACGGCATGATTCCGTTCGGTTCCGTTCGGTTCGGTTTCGTTCGGTTAGTTCCGTTTAGTTCGCTTCTGTTGGGTTATGTTCGGGTTTAGAACTGAAGGACTAGGCGGGAATGGGATGGGTGGGCGTTGGCTACAGGCTATATCTACTGTAGCTGTTTCCTAAACACAACACTGTGACACTAACCTACAGGCTATATCTACTGTAGCTGTTTCCTAAACACAACACTGTGACACTAACCTACAGGCTATATCTACTGTAGCTGTTTCCTAAACACAACACTGTGTCACTAACCTACACTAACCTACAGGCTACGATCACTGCATGTCAATAGTAGTTGTTGACAAAATAACAGAAATGATGACGCCAATAGCCTAAACTCCCGTGGCTACAGTGATAAACCTCTAGGGCCTGACAAGCATCCTTCCGTTATTGCTGCAACATTGTCTTTGCCCAAAATCATGAATAACCTCAGCTTTTCTGAATAGACATGATCTGTCCCTGCGTTGTAGCCAAGCAACGTTGCGTTTCATCCATTTAAATTCACAAGAGCTTCTAATATGTTCTTCTAGTCCCGAGACGATTTGGTCGCGACATGGAACGGAAATGGACATCGGTGTCAAAAAGTAGCGCGTGTGGTTCCATGTTGACGCCCACGTTGCAACAAACCGTTATAGCGATCCTTTATAGCTCTGGTCCAGGGCGTTAACTGCCTGTTACGCCTCACGTCCACCGGACGCATCAAACTCTTTGCGATCCAGCGGAAGTCATTAATTTTCAAATTAATTGTACGGAAAATGCGGGCTAGACATCCAGCAAAACAAAACGCACATGCATCTGGTGGACATCAGGCATTACTCTAGCTTAGTGGTGGAGAAATGCGCAGTAACGTCGTGGACCAGAGCTACCATACTTACGGCATCATTAGGTCAGGTGGTCAGTTCAGTTACCTCCTATGTGAGCAGGGAGTGGACGTGAAAAACAAAACAACACTAGCGTTGATCGTTTTATAAATCAATCCCTCACACTACTGTGTTTCCACCACAATCCCAGTTAATAGAACCGACCTGCTGGACATCGTTTATTATGGGTACGGGGGAAAAAAATGCTCTAGTGTTTATCCATGGCCGCTAGATGTCACTACGGAGCTTCCCTCTCTCTGTACCCCTCTTTCGTCACACTCTCTCTCTCTCATCTCTCCCTCACTCTGTTCTGTTAGTCCATAATCAGGTTGTGACGCCATCACGTCTAACGTCTGTCCCGTCTCCTAGGTAACCCTGGTTGTGACCTCATCGGTGACTGGGGAAACGTGTGCTCTGCCTCTGTGTACTTCCCAGACACAAACCACCACAGTAAGGTACATCAATGCCCTGGAGACTAAATCAAGTGCACCTTGTATTTCAAAGAAAAAATACAATTATTTGTACCGAAGTCAGTACTCCATCAAGAGTTGGAGAGAAGAAACAGTACAACATGTGTTCTGTACAACACACATGCACACACACGCACACACACACCTCATAATTTATAAGACATGACCTGAAAAGAGAGACTTGACCTGAAAAGAGAGACTTGACCTGAAAAAGTAAGACTTAATCTGGAAAAAGTGAGACTTGACATAAAAAAGTGAGACTTGGCCTGAAAAGAGACATTTGACCTGAAAATAATATTGAATAAATTAGTCTGCCTTGCTATTCTTATTGAATAAATTAGTCTGCCTTGATATTCATATTGAATAAATTAGTCTGCCTTGCTATTCTTATTGAATAAATTAGTCTGCCTTGCTATTCATGTTGAATAAATTAGTCTGCCTTGCTATTCATATTGAATTAATTAGTCTGCCTTGCTATTCATGTTGAATAAATTAGTCTGCCTTGCTATTCATATTGAATAAATTAGTCTGCCTTGCTATTCATGTTGAATAAATGAGTCTGTTAATTTTTTATTTTCTCACACAACTTACATACACATACACACACAATCAGTACCCCCAACAGCTCAACTCCGGTGGAGAAGGTGAGGGAGGGACGGGGAAGGGAAATGTGTTTAGGAGTAATCTTCAACTCCACGGCGGTGTAGGAGTAACAAGCCCTAGTCTGGAGGATTTAATGACTGATGTAAGGATGTAAGTGTTCGATTCTCCGGTGTTTCGGCTGTGTCAAGACTCCCGTAGTGTGGCAGACTACGCGGTAGATTTCCGCACGTTTAAATCATGGAGGACTGTCAACTCCTCCAAAGCTCATGCAACTGGGCAGGGCTAGATTGTCTCCCGGGGAACACTTACATAGACTGAGCTCCATTTAATGGGGATCCATAATAAATACAGACACTGATGGGCTGACTGACTGTTAACGATGTTTCCATCATTACTATGTCTAACCAATCGGAGGGGTGTTTATGGTGTCTAACCAATCGGTGGGGTGTTTATGGTGTCTAACCAATCGGTGGGGTGTTTATGGTGTCTAACCAATCGGTGGGGTGTTTATGGTGTCTAACCAATCGGTGTGGTGTTTATGGTGTCTAACCAATCGGTGGGGTGTTTATGGTGTCTAACCAATCGGTGGGGTGTTTATGGTGTCTAACCAATCGGTGTGGTGTTTATGGTGTCTAACCAATCGGTGTGGTGTTTATGGTGTCTAACCAATCGGTGTGGTGTTTATGGTGTCTAACCAATCGGTGTGGTGTTTATGGTGTCTAACCAATCGGTGTGGAGTTTATGGTGTCTAACCAATCGGTGGGGTGTTTATGGTGTCTAACCAATCGGTGTGGTGTTTATGGTGTCTAACCAATCGGTGGGGTGTTTATGGTGTCTAACCAATCGGTGTGGTGTTTATGGTGTCTAACCAACCGGTGGGGTGTTTATGGTGTCTAACCAATCGGTGGGGTGTTTATGGTGTCTAACCAATCGGTGGGGTGTTTATGGTGTCTAACCAATCGGTGTGGTGTTTATGGTGTCTAACCAATCGGTGGGGTGTTTATGGTGTCTAACCAATCGGTGGGGTGTTTATGGTGTCTAACCAATCGGTGTGGTGTTTATGGTGTCTAACCAATCGGTGGGGTGTTTATGGTGCCTAACCAATCGGTGGGGTGTTTATGGTGTCTAACCAATCGGTGGGGTGTTTATGGTGTCTAATCAATCGGTGTGGTGTTTATGGTGTCTAACCAATCGGTGTGGTGTTTATGGTGTCTAACCAATCGGTGTGGTGTTTATGGTGTCTAACCAATCGGTGGGGTGTTTATGGTGTCTAACCAATCGGTGTGGTGTTTATGGTGTCTAACCAATCGGTGTGGTGTTTATGGTGTCTAACCAATCGGTGGGGTGTTTATGGTGTCTAACCAATCGGTGTGGTGTTTATGGTGTCTAACCAATCGGTGGGGTGTTTATGGTGTCTAACCAATCGGGGGGGTGTTTATGGTGTCTAACCAATCGGTGGGGTGTTTATGGTGTCTAACCAATCGGTGGGGTGTTTATGGTGTCTAACCAATCGGTGGGGTGTTTATGGTGTCTAACCAATCGGCGGGGTGTTTATGGTGTCTATCCAATCGGCGGGGTGTTTATGGTGTCTAACCAATCGGTGTGGTGTTTATGGTGTCTAACCAATCGGTGGGGTGTTTATGGTGTCTAACCAATCGGTGTGGTGTTTATGGTGTCTAACCAATCTGTGGGGTGTTTATGGTGTCTAACCAATGGGTGGGGTGTTTATGGTGTCTAACCAATGGGTGGGGTGTTTATGGTGTCTAACCAATCGGTGTGGTGTTTATGGTGTCTAACCAATCGGTGGGGTGTTTATGGTGTCTAACCAATCGGTGTGGTGTTTATGGTGTCTAACCAATCGGTGGGGTGTTTATGGTGTCTAACCAATCGGTGGGGTGTTTATGGTGTCTAACCAATCGATGGGATGTTTATGGTGTCTTACAATCGGTGGGGTGTTGAACATTTGGTGTGGTGTGGTGTGTATGGTGTGGACATTTGGTGTGGTGTGTATGGTGTTGGACATTTGGTGTGGTGTGCATGGTGTTGGACATTTGGTGTGGTGTGTATGGTGTTGGACATTTGGTGTGGTGTGTATGGTGTGGACATTTGGTGTGGTGTGTATGGTGTGGACATTTGGTGTGGTGTGTATGGTGTTGGACATTTGGTGTGGTGTGTATGGTGTGGACATTTGGTGTGGTGTGTATGGTGTGGACATTTGGTGTGGTGTGTATGGTGTGGTGTGTATGGTGTGGACATTTGGTGTGGTGTGGTGTGTATGGTGTGGACATTTGGTGTGGTGTGGTGTGTATGGTGTGGACATTTGGTGTGGTGTGTATGGTGTGGTGTGGTGTGTATGGTGTGGTGTGGTGTGGTGTGTATGGTGTGTTTGGTGTGGTGTGTATGGTGTGGTGTGGTGTGGTGTGTATGGTGTGGTGTGGTGTGTATGGTGTGGTGTGGTGTGGTGTGTATGGTGTGGACATTTGGTGTGGTGTGTATGGTGTGGTGTGGTGTGTATGGTGTGGTGTGGTGTGGTGTGTATGGTGTGGTGGGGTGTGGTGTGTATGGTGTGGTGTGGTGTGGTGTGTATGGTGTGGTGTGGTGTGTATGGTGGGTGTGGTGTGTATGGTGTGGACATTTGGTGTGGTGTGGTGTGTATGGTGTGGTGTGGTGTGTATGGTGTGGTGGGGTGTGGTGTGGTGTGTATGGTGTGGTGTGGTGTGGTGTGTATGGTGTGGTGTGGTGTGGTGTGTATGGTGTGGATAATCAATCATTTACTGACTGTTTCTAACACTTATTTTGTCTTCTGTTTCTTACCCAACCATGGTTGAAGGACATAGATCTGGGGATGTCTTTATTTAGGGCTTGAAAACATGAAGTTCACATTCAAAATGGTAATCTATTCACTATAAAGTGCACTATATAGGGGATAGGGTCCCATTTGGGATGCAGAGGGGAAAACTCTGTCTGTGACCATGGACCAATGGGTCTGTGTTCAGCAGATAGAAATATCATGAATAGAGCTGACATGATTCCTTATTCTACATGTCAGAGGCACTTCTGTTCTATATCATATATTTCTATCTAAACGGTGAACAGGTCAACTGGCCCATTTGGAATTTAACCCAGGATTAGCTAGCTTGGTATAACATCAGTAATATATACTAATAAACCCAGGATTAGGTAGATTGGTGTATAACATCAGTAATAGATACTAATAAACCCAGGATTAGCTAGCTTGGTATAACATCAGTAATAGATACTAATAAACTCAGGATTAGCTAGCTTGGTATAACATCAGTAATAGATACTAATAAACTCAGGATTAGCTAGCTTGGTATAACATCAGTAATATATACTAATAAACCAGTACAGTAGAGTATAGTACTAGTTCACTGTGGAGTGGGTCTGTTCTGTACTGGTGTAGTATAGTATATAGGAGAGTATAGTACTAGTTCACTGTGGAGTGGGTCTGTTCTGTACTGGTGTAGTATAGTATATAGGAGAGTATAGTACTAGTTCACTGTGGAGTGGGTCTGTTCTGTACTGGTGTAGTATAGTATATAGGAGAGTATAGTACTAGTTCACTGTGGAGTGGGTCTGTTCTGTACTGGTGTAGTATAATATATAGTAGAGTATAGTACTAGTTCACTGTGCAGTGGGTCTGTTCTGTACTGGTGTAGTATAGTATATAGGAGAGTATAGTACTAGTTCACTGTGTAGTGGGTCTGTTCTGTACTGGTGTAGTATAGTATATAGTAGAGTATAGTACTAGTTCACTGTGGAGTGGGTATGTTCTGTACTGGTGTAGTATAGTATATAGTAGAGTATAGTACTAGTTCACTGTGCAGTGGGTCTGTTCTGTACTGGTGTAGTATAGTATATAGTAGAGTATAGTACTAGTTCACTGTGGAGTGGGTCTGTTCTGTACTGGTGTAGTATAGTATATAGTAGAGTATAGTACTAGTTCACTGTGCAGTGGGTCTGTTCTGTACTGGTGTAGTATAGTATATAGGAGAGTATAGTACTAGTTCACTGTGTAGTGGGTCTGTTCTGTACTGGTGTAGTATAGTATATAGTAGAGTATAGTACTAGTTCACTGTGGAGTGGGTCTGTTCTGTACTGGTGTAGTATAGTATATAGTAGAGTATAGTACTAGTTCACTGTGCAGTGGGTCTGTTCTGTACTGATGTAGTATAGTATATAGTAGAGTATAGTACTAGTTCACTGTGGAGTGGGTCTGTTCTGTACTGGTGTAGTATAGTATATAGTAGAGTATAGTACTAGTTCACTGTGCAGTGGGTCTGTTCTGTACTGGTGTAGTATAGTATATAGTAGAGTATAGTACTAGTTCACTGTGCAGTGGGTCTGTTCTGTACTGATGTAGTATAGTATATAGTAGAGTATAGTACTAGTTCACTGTGGAGTGGGTCTGTTCTGTACTGCTGTAGTATAGTATATAGTAGAGTATAGTACTAGTTCACTGTGGAGTGGGTCTGTTCTGTACTGGTGTAGTATAGTATATAGGAGAGTATAGTACTAGTTCACTGTGGAGTGGGTCTGTTCTGTACTGGTGTAGTATAGTATATAGTAGAGTATAGTACTAGTTCACTGTGCAGTGGGTCTGTATACTAATCTGTGTACTACTAGGACACCCCCTGGGTGTCAATCATGGCAATAGCAAAACATACGCCTTAACAATTACAAGTTGTTGTTTTTATTTCAAAGATATGACAAAATAAACAGTGGTATACAGTGATTATAGAGTTTAGAGATGAGGGGAAATGTCGTAATACAAGACATAAATAAGACGATGTTGACGGAAGACAACTGTCTAACTGGGAACAATGACTTCCTTTTAATCTCTCTCTCTCCTGGTATATTAAGTGTTAATCTAGTCTCTCTCTCTCCTGGTATAATAAGTGTTAAACTAGTCTCTCTCTCCTGGTATAATAAGTGTTAAACTAGTCTCTCTCTCTCCTGGTATAATAAGTGTTAAACTAGTCTCTCTCTCCTGGTATATTAAATGTTAAACTAGTCTCTCTCTCTCCTGGTATATTAAATGTTAATCTAGTCTCTCTCTCTCCTGGTATAATAAGTGTTAAACTAGTCTCTCTCTCCTGGTATATTAAGTGTTAATCTAGTCTCTCTCTCTCCTGGTATAATAAGTGTTAATCTAGTCTCTCTCTCCTGGTATAATAAGTGTTAAACTAGTCTCTCTCTCCTGGTATATTAAGTGTTAAACTAGTCTCTCTCTCCTGGTATAATAAGTGTTTAACTAGTCTCTCTCTCCTGGTATAATAAGTGTTAATCTAGTCTCTCTCTCCTGGTATAATAAGTGTTAAACTAGTCTCTCTCTCCTGGTATAATAAGTGTTAAACTAGTCTCTCTCTCCTGGTATATTAAGTGTTAAAATAGTACATGTGAGTTCCTGGTGGTGTCATAGTCTGTCTGTCTGTCTTGTCCTTCTGTCTCTGTCTGTCTGTCTGTCTGTCTGTCTGTCTGTCTGTCTGTCTGTCTGTCTGTCTGTCTGTCTGTCTGTCTGTCTGTCTGTCTGTCTGTCTGTCTGTCTGTCTGTCTGTCTGTCTGTCTGTCTGTCTGTCTGTCTGTCTGTCTGTCTGTCTGTCTGTCTGTCTGTCTGTCTGTCTGTCTGTCTGTCTGTCTGTCTGTCTGTCGTCTGTCTGTCTGTCTGTCTGTCTGTCTGTCTGTCTGTCTGTCTGTCTGTCTGTCTGTCTGTCTGTCTGTCTGTCTGTCTGTCTGTCTGTCTGTCTGTCTGTCTGTCTGTCTGTCTGTCTGTCTGTCTGTCTGTCTGTCTGTCTGTCTGCCTGTCTGTCTGTCTGTCTGCCTGTCTGTCTGCCTGCCTGCCTCCCTCCCTCCCTCCCTCCCTCCCTCCCTCCCTCCCTCCCTCCCTCCCTCCCTCCCTCCCTCTCTCTGTCTGTGTCAGTCTGTCTCAGTTCCCAGGTGGTGTCAGTAGTCAATCTGTCTCCCTCTCTCTGTCTGTGTCAGTCTGTCTCCGTCTCTCAGTCTGTGTCAGTCTGTCTCAGTTCCCAGGTGATATCAGTAATCAGTCTGTGTCCCTCTCTCTGTCTGTGTCAGTCTGTGTCCCTCTCTCTGTCTGTGTCAGTCTGTGTCCCTCTCTCAGTCTGTGTCAGTCTGTGTCAGTTCCCAGGTGATGTCAGTAATCAGTCTGTGTCCCTCTGTCTGTCTGTCTGTCTGTCTGTCTGTCTGTCTGTCTGTCTGTCTGTCTGTCTGTCTGTCTGTCTGTCTGTCTGTCTGTCTCAGTCTGTGTCAGTCTGTCTCAGTTCCCAGGTGATGTCAGTAATCAGTATGTCTCCCTCTCTCTGTCTGTGTCAGTCTGTCTCAGTTCCCAGGTGATGTCAGTAATCAGTCTGTCTCCGTCTCTCTGTCTGTGTCAGTCTGTGTCCCTCCCTCTGTCTGTCTGTCTGTCTGTCTGTCTGTCTGTCTGTCTGTCTGTCTGTCTGTCTGTCTGTCTGTCTGTCTGTCTGTCTGTCTGTCTGTCTGTCTCTGTCTGTGTCAGTCTGTCTCAGTTCCCAGGTGATGTCAGTAATCAGTATGTCTCCCTCTCTCTGTCTGTGTCAGTCTGTCTCAGTTCCCAGGTGATGTCAGTAATCAGTCTGTCTCCGTCTCTCTGTCTGTGTCAGTCTGTGTCCCTCCCTCCCTCCCTCTGTCTGTCTGTCTGTCTGTCTGTCTGTCTGTCTGTCTGTCTGTCTGTCTCAGTCTGTGTCAGTCTGTCTCAGTTCCCAGGTGATGTCAGTAATCAGTATGTCTCCCTCTCTCTGTCTGTGTCAGTCTGTCTCAGTTCCCAGGTGATGTCAGTAATCAGTCTGTCTCCGTCTCTCTGTCTGTGTCAGTCTGTGTCCCTCCCTCTGTCTGTCTGTCTGTCTGTCTGTCTGTCTGTCTGTCTGTCTGTCTGTCTGTCTGTCTGTCTGTCTGTCTGTCTGTCTGTCTGTCTGTCTGTCTGTCTGTCTGTCTGTCTGTCTGTCTGTCTCTGTCTGTGTCAGTCTGTCTCAGTTCCCAGGTGATGTCAGTAATCAGTATGTCTCCCTCTCTCTGTCTGTGTCAGTCTGTCTCAGTTCCCAGGTGATGTCAGTAATCAGTCTGTCTCCGTCTCTCTGTCTGTGTCAGTCTGTGTCCCTCCCTCCCTCCCTCTGTCTGTCTGTCTGTCTGTCTGTCTGTCTGTCTGTCTGTCTGTCTGTCTGTCTGTCTGTCTGTCTGTCTGTCTGTCTGTCTGTCTGTCTGTCTGTCTGTCTGTCTGTCTGTCTGTCTGTCTGTCTGTCTGTCTGTCTGTCTGTCTGTCTGTCTGTCTGTCTGTCTGTCTGTCTGTCTGTCTGTCTGTCTGTCTGTCTGTCTGTCTGTCTGTCTGTCTGTCTGTCTGTCTGTCTGTCTGTCTGTCTGTGTCTGTGTCAGTCTGTCTCAGTTCCCAGGTGATGTCAGTAATCAGTCTGTCTCCCTCTCTCTGTCTGTGTCAGTCTGTGTCCCTCTCTCTGTCTGTGTCAGTCTGTCTCCGTCTCTCAGTCTGTGTCAGTCTGTGTCCCTCTCTCTGTCTGTGTCAGTTCCCAGTTGGCGTCAGTAGGTTATACTCTGCCAGCAGTACAAAGCTGTTCTCCCTGATTCTCCTGATTCTCACCAGATCAGTACAGTCCTGAATGTGGATCAACCCCCCATGGTTGCGGTTGCGGTCGTAGTCACGTTCACGGTCATTGAGGGTCACCCCGGTGCGTTTGTTACAGTACTGACTATACAGGTATCTGAAACCTATAGCTAGAATCATTCCCAGCCCGGATGCACAGCCCAGAAGAATACCCAGCTCCCAGGCATTCTGGCTGGCCACGATGTCTGGGATCTTCCCCTCTCCTGGAGCTCCAGGTCGGGTCTTGGTGTTGGGGTTGGGGTTGGGACCTATTGAGCGGTTTTGGGAGATTGAACCATCCTTTACGCTGGGGACTTGACGTGGGGTGGGCTTGGGAGGAGCCCGGGGGGTTGGAGGGGTGAGGGGTTCGGTGTGAGAGCGACGGGGGGCGGGGGAGGGTTTATGGTGGGGTGAGGGAGAAGGAGTGGTAAGAGGGGCCACAAGATTGGATGTCTCCGTCAGCTTTAAGGGGAACATGGTGCCAGGGTCTCGCTCTGGGTTGCTAGGGGGGTCCTGCTCTGGGTTGCTCTGGGTAAAGTTAGGGTTAGGGGGGTCCTGCTCTGGGTTGCTCTGGGTAAAGTTAGGGTTAGGGGGGTCCTGCTCTGGGTTGCTCTGGGTAAAGTTAGGGTTAGGGGGGTCCTGCTCTGGGTTGCTCTGTGTAGGGATTGAGGTAGGAGAAGGTACTGGTTGGGGGTATGTAGAAGGTAGAAGTAGATGGGTAGAAGTGAAGGAAGGGGTGGATGCGGGGACAGTGAAGGAGTTTGTGTTTGGGGTTTTGGTTGAGTCTGCAGAGTTAACTGTTGAAATGTCCATGTCTCTATTACGGGACTGGGACTTGGAATGAGAGGAGGGAGTGGATGTCTGGGTGGGGGTGGAGGTGGAGGTGGGAGTGAGTTCCTGGGTGGAGATGGGAGTGAGTTCCTGGGTGGGGGGTGGAGGTGGGAGTGAGTTCCTGGGTGGGGGTGGAGGTGGGAGTGAGTTCCTGGGTGGGGGTGGAGGTGGGAGTGAGTTCCTGGGTAGAGATGGGAGTGAGTTCCTGGGTAGGGGTGGAGGTGGAGGTGGGAGTGAGTTCCTGGGTGGAGGTGGAGGTTGGAGTGAGTTCCTGGGTGGGGGTGGAGGTGGGAGTGAGTTCCTGGGTAGAGATGGGAGTGAGTTCCTGGGTAGGGGTGGAGGTGGAGATGGGAGTGAGTTCCTGGGTGGAGGTGGAGGTTGGAGTGAGTTCCTGGGTGGGGGGTGGAGGTGGGAGTGAGTTCCTGGGTAGAGGTGGGAGTGAGTTCCTGGGTGGAGGTGGAGGTTGGAGTGAGTTCCTGGTTGGAGGTGGGAGTGAGTTCCTGGGTGGAGATGGGAGTGAGTTCCTGGGTGGAGGTGGGAGTGAGTTCCTGGGTGGAGGTTGGAGTGAGTTCCTGGGTGGAGGTGGGAGTGAGTTCCTGGGTGAAGGTGGGAGTGAGTTCCTCGGTGGAGGTGGGAGTGAGTTCCTGGGTGGAGGTGGGAGTGAGTTCCTGGGTGGGGGTCGAGGTGGAGGTTGGAGTGAGTTCCTGGGTGGAGGTGGGAGTGAGTTCCTGGGTGGAGGTGGGAGTGAGTTCCTGGGTGGGGGTGGAGGTGGGAGTGAGTTCCTGGGTGGGGGTCGAGGTGGAGGTTGGAGTGAGTTCCTGGGTGGGGGTCGAGGTGGAGGTTGGAGTGAGTTCCTGGGTGGAGGTGGGAGTGAGTTCCTGGGTGGGGTTGGAGGTGGGAGTGAGTTCCTGGGTGGAGGTGGGAGTGAATTCCTGGGTGGGGGTCAAGGTGGAGGTTGGAGTGAGTTCCTGGGTGGGGGTGGAGGCGGGAGTGAGTTCCTGGGTGGAGGTTGGAGTGAGTTCCTGGGTGGGGGTCGAGGTGGAGGTTGGACTGAGTTCCTGGGTGGAGGTGGAGGTGGGAGTGAGTTCCTGGGTGGGGGTCGAGGTGGGAGTGAGTTCCTGGGTGGGGGTCGAGGGGGAGGTTGGAGTGAGTTCCTGGGTGGAGGTGGGAGTGGTTGGCTGAGAAGAGGATGAAGCGAGTGTGGCCACAGGGTTGGGTGTCTGTGTCAGGGTTAGGGGAGCCATGGTGCTCGGGTCTGAGGCTGGGTTGGAGGGGACTTGTTCTGGTTCTGTACTGGTTAGAGGATGGGTCATAGGTTCTGTACTGGTTAGAGGCTGGGTCATAGGTTCTGTACCGGATAGAGGCTGGGTCATAGGTTCTGTGCCGGTTAGAGGCTGGGTCATAGGTTCTGTACCGGTTAGAGGCTGGGTCATAGGTTCTGTACCGGTTAGAGGCTGGGTCAAAGGTTCTGTACTGGGCTGAGGGTTGGTTAGAGGCTGGGTCAGAGGTTCTGTACTGGGCTGAGGGATGGTTAGAGGCTGGGTCAGAGGTTCTGTACTGGACTGAGGGTTGGTTAGGGCTAGGAATGTATCTGGGGGCAGGGGGTTGGATAGGTTTCTGGTACTGGGTCTCTAGAGGCTGTTTTAGGTTGGGGGGTGGGGGCATAGGTTCTGAGCTGGTCCACGACTGGGGCCTGGTCAGAGACTCTGGGTTAGGTAGGTACTGGGTCTGGGGGCTGGTCAGAGACTCTGGGTTAGGTAGGTACTGGGGCCTGGTCAGAGACTCTGGGTTAGGTAGGTACTGTGGTCTGGTCAGAGACTCTGGGTTAGGTAGGTACTGCGTCTGGGGCCTGGTCAGAGACTCTGGGTTAGGTAGGTACTGGGTCTGGGGCCTGGTTAGAGGCTCTGGGTTAGGTAGGTACTGGGTCTGGGGGCTGGTTAGAGACACTGGGTTAGGTAGGTACTGGGTCTGGGGGCTGGTCAGAGACTCTGGGTTAGGTAGGTACTGGGTCTGGGGGCTGGTCAGAGTCTCTGGGTTAGGTAGGTACTGGGTCTGGCGGCTGGTCAGAGACTCTGGGTTAGGTAGGTACTCGGGTCTGGTCAGAGACTCTGGGTTAGGTAGGTACTGGGTCTGGGGCCTGGTTAGAGACTCTGGGTTAGGTAGGTACTGGGTCTGGGGTCTGGTCAGAGACTCTGGGTTAGGTAGGTACTCGGGTCTGGTCAGAGACTCTGGGTTAGGTAGGTACTGGGTCTGGGGGATGGTCAGAGACTCTGGGTTAGGTAGGTACTGGGTCTGGGGCCTGGTCAGAGACTCTGGGTTAGGTAGGTACTGGGTCTGGGGGCTGGTCAGAGACTCTGGTTTAGGTAGGTACTGGGTCTGGGGCCTGGTTAGAGGCTCTGGTTTAGGTAGGTACTGGGTCTGGGGGCTGGTCAGAGACTCTGGGTTAGGTAGGTACTGGGTCTGGGGCCTGGTCAGAGACTCTGGGTTAGGTAGGTACTCGTGTCTGGTCAGAGACTCTAGGTTAAGTAGGTACTGGGTCTGGGGCCTGGTCAGAGACTCTGGGTTAGGTAGGTACTGGGTCTGGGGCCTGGTCAGAGACTCTGGGTTAGGTAGGTACTGGGTCTGGGGCCTGGTCAGAGACTCTGGGTTAGGTAGGTACTGGGTCTGGGGGCCTGGTCAGAGACTCTGGGTTAGGTAGGTACTGGGTCTGGGGGCTGGTCAGAGACTCTGGGTTAGGTAGGTACTGGGTCTGGGGGCTGGTCAGAGACTCTGGGTTAGGTAGGTACTGGGTCTGGGGGCTGGTCAGAGACTCTGGGTTAGGTAGGTACTGGGTCTGGGTGCTGGTCAGAGACTCTGGGTTAGATAGGTACTGGGTCTGGGGGCTGGTCAGAGACTCTGGGTTAGGTAGGTACTGGGTCTGGGGGCTGGTCAGAGACTCTGGGTTAGGTAGGTACTGGGTCTGGGGGCTGGTCAGAGACTCTGGGTTAGATAGGTACTGGGTCTGGGGGCTGGTCAGAGACTCTGGGTTAGGTAGGTACTGGGTCTGGGGGCTGGTCAGAGACTCTGGGTTAGGTAGGTACTGGGTCAGGGGGCTGGTCAGAGACTCTGGGTTAGATAGGTACTGGGTCTGGGGGCTGGTCAGAGACTCTGGGTTAGGTAGGTACTGGGTCTGTGGGCTGGTCAGAGACTCTGGGTTAGGTAGGTACTGGGTCTGGGGGATGGTCAGAGACTCTGGGTTAGGTAGGTACTGGGTCTGGGGGCTGGTCAGAGACTCTGGGTTAGGTAGGTACTGGGTCTGGGGGCTGGTCAGAGACTCTGGGTTAGGTAGGTACTGGGTCTGGGGCCTGGTCAAAGACTCTGGGTTAGGTAGGTACTGGGTCTGGGGGCTGGTCAGAGACTCTGGGTTAGGTAGGTACTGGGTCTGTGGGCTGGTCAGAGACTCTGGGTTAGGTAGGTACTGGGTCTGGGGCCTGGT